>NC_079511.1:1161972-1200229 GCF_000801105.2 Raphanus sativus | reverse complement strand
TATATATAACACAAACACATACAAATGTCTTTTCAGTTTCATGTTGTGTCATTCTATTCTAACAAGTCGGCAAAAGCTTCACAATGTTAAACATGGTTCCGTTTTTCTTTTTTCTTCTTCTGTTTCTCTTCGGAAACAACCGCATTAGCGTCGCCGAAAAAGCAGGCTTCGTCGGGAGAAACGGCACGCAGTTCGTGTTGAACGGGGAACGAATTTACCTAAACGGTTTCAACGCTTATTGGATGATGACCACTGCTGCTGATACGGCGTCTAAAGGTAGAACCACCGTGACGACGGCGTTCCGGCAAGCCTCAGCCGTCGGAATGAACGTTGCTAGGATCTGGGGCTTCAACGAAGGAGACTACCTTCCTCTTCAGATCTCACCTGGCTCCTATAGTGAAGACGTTTTCAAGGTAACCCTCATCATGCATACACATACACATATACACAAAGACACGTAATATATATATATATATATATATATTTACAAAGATTTTGAGGGATAATTGCAAAATGATGAAAGTTTTCTAAAATTTCCTATTTTTATCACCTGTGCAAGTTTATAGGATCTTAACAATTTTTGTAATTTTATAGATTATTATTTTTATATTTTAAATCATGATCACTGTTAGTTACTATCCATGGGTTACTATTAAATAAATTCGTAATTTTATATCACGTATTTTAGTTATTTTACTTTTTAATATACGGAAATATAGATCAAGATTGATAGGTGTTTCTTTGTAGTTTATTTCTTGTTTGTTGATCTAAATTGAAGGATTCAAATTTGAAATATTACTTTCCGACAAAAGAAATTCAAACCTTTTGTATTTTCTTGAAAATGGCCGTGTCCTTGTCAAACGGTAATATAAAGGCGATTATGCCGAGATCACAAAAGATATATAGTTTTTTAATTTTGTAAATCATATTGTTTTATGTAAGTCGGTACAAGATACCTCTTTGTTGACTAATTCGGGAATATACCGTAGTTAATTAGTCATAGATTAACAGCTTATTATAATTTTGAGAGTACTAATACAAAGTTTGCTCTGAGCAGGGACTAGACTTTGTTGTCTATGAAGCTGGAAGATATAAGATTAAGCTGATAATTAGTTTAGTAAATAATTTTGAAGATTATGGAGGGAGAAAGAAATACGTGGAATGGGCCGGTTTAGATGAACCGGATGAATTCTACACAAACTCGGTTGTCAAGCAGTACTACAAGAACCACGTGAAGGTTAGTATAACAGATAACAAAGATATAATATAAAAATTTTAATTGCAAAATTTGACTGGATAAGTATCGATTATATAAATTGAGATCGTCATATGTAATACGCAACGTTAAAGGAAAAAAATAGTTGAGATTCTTGGGTACACGTTAAGGATAGATAACCGACGGTTATGACATGTCAAGTGTTAGACTGTAATCAATTAAAGAATCAGCAATAAGACAAATCTAATACAATAAAGTAGGCATATCTGCCTTTTCCTGCGTCCACGTCGTCCAAGAGGGAGGGGGCATTTAGCGACACGTGTCAACTCGGTAAGTTATAAGTGTTCTCCACGCGTTTCTATCTTTAAAGTACAAGGCGCGTTTGCTTCGCGTTTCTTTTATTTGGTCACGATTTGGGCTTGTCTTCTTCGAATGATTTTATAATTTTGTTGGGCCGAGCCTATTGTTTTGATTTCCATTGCAGACCCATTTAAATGTAGGCTTTCCATCATCTTCTGAACTTCGACAAAAAAAGTAGCAGCCGACTCCCGACACTTCTCAACGTAACGTCTCCAATCTGCATTAATACAAGCTTTAACTTGATTACCTACTCCTCCCACTCTCAAGCTTTCAATCAGGCTTATCATCTCCCTGCTTTATCCACGGAAGTTCCGACTATAAATCTCTGAGAATATGTCCTCTCATTGTTTATTCTTCAATAAATCTCCTTTCTTCGGTTTCTCAGGCCGATTTGTTTCTTTAATCAAAACTGTAAAGTCAATCATCTCGCTTCATATCCTTCTCCATCTTGATTTCTCTACCATCTTAGTCTTTATTTTTTGATAGTTTGTTATGTGTGTATTTTTGCTTTCAGGGGCAAACTTATATGATTCTATGTTTACGATGAGAATGAGTTTTGATGACCCCAATACAGATATGAAACAAATGATTTTATTGATTACCTCCAAAGCTTCAATCTTTGTTTTGTTGTGTTTTGTTTTTTTCCTTTGCTAGGCTCATGGTGATTATTATTTCCTAACCGTTTGAGTTCTCTGTCGTTTATCATTTCTATATATATGGAAAGGATCTCACTCTGAGTAATAGCTCCAGCAAAAGGTACGGCTTCTCTGTTAATACTTGATCTGCTTTCAATATTGATCCTCCACATCGACCTATATTAGGCTATTAATCTCTCTTGCGTGTTCAATTTTTATTAATCTCAATTCCAGAGAGTTTCTCGCCGTCAAAAACATGTTAATTTGAAAACTGTCTCTGATCTGGAATACTGTAATCTTATTTGCAAATTGTTTTTGATTTCCCCTTTCTCCCTGAAGTTTGATTCATATGATGAGTTTTTGGTAATGGACTTTCCAAGCTCATTCGTTCTACATCCCATTACCTTAATTTGTTTATTTATTAACCGTTTCTATCTTTTTTTTTTGGTGTTTACTCTAGCTTTATTGTTGTTGTTTTATTGAGTGGATTTTAGTTGCTTTTTGTTATTGTTCAGTCATTGTTTTTTTTGTTAGTATTGTCCTCCAACTTCTCTAACAGCCCATAATCTTAGTTATTTATTTCTCTACAGTGAGCTGATTTATTCATGACTTTCCTACTTTTTTCATCACTTTCAGAAGCTGGCAAAGGAAGTTAAGCTTCTAAAGAATCACTCACATTCAAATATAGTTGTAAGCACTAAAAGGTGCCGCATATGCCTGCCATGTGAGTCGCGAATGTCTTTCAGCTCACACGGTCATAACTCAGACAGTGAAACCATCGAGTGGCTCCTCCAGCAATCTGAACTGGCGACTATAGCCACCACAACTACAAGAACTGTAACCATTCAGTCTAACTTCACTTCTCTTAGTATCTCACTATGTAGCTCAAGATCTTTCCTCCCTACTGAACATATTCGACAACTCCAAACAGCTATTACTTTCATTTGCCTACACTCATCGTCATCAGCGCATCATCAGGTGGCTCCCAAGAATGAGTCGCATTCTTCTTCTGTAAGAAACAAAACGAGGGAGAAGCCAAGAGAGAAAGGAAAAATCTACTATTAAGGAAAATGTACAAGGGAATGCTTTGTTTGGGATAGATGAGAAGGTGAACCCTCATAGGAGAAAATGAATAGAAGAAGATGGACGGAGAAAGAAAAAAACAGAGAGCAAAGTTAATAATGAGAGAGTTGATAAAAATGATGTAACCCGACAGAAGCATTAATTACTACTTCAAGTCAAGGAAGAGGAAAAGGTTTCGGTAAAGACTGATTATTTTTTGTTTTCCAATCCTGATTTTTAAGGTTTGATTAGGAAGAAACACTCCCAACAAATTCTAATCAATTATATTTTTCATTTGAAAATGATGATGTGCATACTTATTAATGGAATTCAAACTACTAAATAAGATTTATTTACATGAATTCACATACTACGGTGTTCCTCACCGCATCAATAGGCGCCAACACACCTGAAAAATAAACACTTCATTTTTGCTTACTTAATTTGAGTTAGAATCTTACGTGGTTCTTTTTTTTTTCATCAAAGATATATTTATAGAGAAAAGGATACAGAATCATAACAGGGTACAAAATCAAAACTCATAATCCAAACAATTTATAACAAAATTTACCACCCATTGCAATACACCCACATGAAACGGTTAATAGTAATCCAAAAAAAAATCAGATATTCACAATAAAAAATACACATAAATAGAGGATCCAAGTTTCTCAAAGTCAAAAAGCTTGGCAAGCCAAAAGGGATAGCATCCGCGGCATAAAATCTTACTTGGTTTCAATTACTATAATTATATAAATGGCATAGAATATATATATATATATACATAAATATGCACAAAAGATATTTTTTTGAATAAAAATCAAGATATACCGATATTTCTGCAATTTTATAAAATATATAACAGTGTCCTTACAAAAAAAAATATAATCACATGTAAAAAAAATTAAAGAAATAAATTAGTGGATCACATAATATAATATAAAATATATAAATTTCAAAATAATCCAATTTTATAAAATATATAACAGTGTCCTTACAAAAAAAAATATAATCACATGTAAAAAAAATTAAAGAAATAAATTAGTGGATCACATAATATAATATAAAATATATAAATTTCAAAATAATCCCTAATGCATATGAATACAAATTAAGAGAATGTAAATATTTTATTTTCACGGTTCATCAAAGGACGTCAAAGCAAATTAAAGAAAATTTATAAAAGTTTTCCTATTTGATTATTTAATTCAAGATACATAAAACTGATAAGATATAACAAAAAAACAGTAAATAATTTATTTTTAATCAAAAATATAAAAACAACATATTTAATCAAGATATAACGAAAACTATAGATATAACAAATATAAAAATATCTTCAAAACTAAATTCAATCTCATACAGATATATATATGAACAATCTGAACAACAAAAAAAAGACAATACAAAACAAAGTGACAAAGAATATAGAATATATAAAAAATTCAAAGGCCTCCACCACTAAAATTTAGTGTAACATAACCTACAGAAACATCTCAACAATTGAATTATTAAATTAGTTAATTACAACCAGATTAAAGTACAATATTCTAGCATTAAACAACTGAAACAAATAACGAAATGAGCAATTACAAATAATTCACACAATATATAACTATATAGATAAATAAAATATAAGATTTTCCGCGCGAAGCGCGGACCAACCACTAGTGTACCAATACAATGGATTGGAATGTTTGTAATATTCGTTGCCGACTTCAACCGAACTAAACCGACGATTTGACAATATATGAAACAGACCGTGCTGACGAGGAAAAACACAATCACTGGTCGAGTTTACAAAGAAGACCCAACCATCTTTTCATGGGAGCTCATCAATGAACCTCGCTCCACTGGTTCTACTATCCTACAGGTTTCTCTCTCAGCTCTCTATTCTCTGTTTATTATGTAACATGTACCGATGTACGTAGGTGTGTGACTTAAAAAGTGTCGTTTTCACGTTCAGAGTTGGGTGAAAGAAATGGCAAGTTATGTGAAGTCCATAGACTCAAACCATCTACTCGAAATAGGACTTGAAGGGTTCTATGGAGATTCTAAACCAGAAAGAACGGTTTACAATCCAGGCGGTACGATTTTAACCGGTACAGATTTCATCTCCAATAACCAAGTTCCGGAGATCGATTTCGCCACTATCCATATCTATCCAGATTCTTGGTAAGTCATCAGTCTCTAAGTCTAACTCAGTGTCTATTATCTGGTTTCTTGTTTTTAACACATTCTCTGTTTTCATCATCTCTCTACCAAAACAAGATCAGGCTACCACTACAGAGCTCAAGAACAGGAGAACAAGATGAATTCGTGGACAAATGGATAGGGTCACACATCCAAGACTGTGACAACATCATCAAGAAGCCTTTACTGATAACAGAGTTTGGGAAATCTTCAAAGTTTCCTGGTTTCAGCTTAGAGGAACGGAACAAGTTTTTCAAGAGAGTATATGATGTGATCTACGACAGTGCAAGAACCGGTGGTTCGTGTACTGGTGGAGTTTTCTGGCAACTTACGACTAATAGAACTGGTCTGTTAGGTGATGGCTACGAGGTTTTCATGAAACAAGGTCTTAATACTACTGCCAGGCTTATCGCGGAGCAGTCTATTAAACTGAGAAACCTCAAGTATTCACCGTTAGTCACACATAGTGCAACATGAAAACAGTATAGATACCAAAAAACACTTGACAGATAATATGTAAAAAGTTAGGATACATGTCAAAAAATGAACATGACCAAAAGCTAGAAGGTATACTAGTAGATACGTACTTTTGATTGAGTTTGTAAAGTCTGCTGATTCTTTCATTGGAAACAATAATACAGTAGGAAGTTATCTATTACAGAGTTTTTTTTTTTGACTGAGACGTAATAAATAAGTAAATGAAACAATGTGTGAGGCATTTCCAGTATAAAATATCGTAGAAAAAATCAGATGATATACATCCTAATATATTACAGATTTTTTCGTTTACAACCACTCTGGTTTTATTATTACACGTTTATTTTGTAATGTTCAAAACATAATCGTTTCAGTGTGAAAAAGAGAGCTTATATTTAAGATTGATACAAAACAAATATATTTATTTATGGATCACTCCGGATAACGATCATAATTAAGGTTTGAGCGGTTAAGCAACCGAACGACTATATTCAATTTTGATTATTTATGAATAATCTAAAATATCAAAAATGTAATTATTAATACAATATAAAATGATATTGAATCAGAAAACCATCAAATTTAAATATAATTTATGATAGGTTTGAGCGGTTAAGCAATCGAACAGCTAAATTCAGTTTTGATTATTTTGAATAATCTAAAATATCAAAAATTGTAATAATTAAAACACTATAAAATGATTTTGAATCAAAAACAACCAAATTTAAACTTCTAAAGTAAAAAAAAAAATACTGAAACGCACATAAATTACTAGAATAGGGGGGTTTCAATTTTGAAATATATAGTGCGGTTCAATTATTTTCTTTGTAACATATAAAATAAGTTAATTTTGGAACTGAGGTTGATCAGTAAGGTTGATCAGTCGGAGGTTAGGCAAAGAACGCAGAGTCTGGTGAAGAATAATGAGGAATAATGAGGGAGGTACTCTATTCCATAGCCGTAGAGCTTTTAACGGAGTCTCATCCCTACTGGAGGCAAAGAGATTGGGGTCTTATTTGGACTGTGGAAAGCATGATTTCTCACAAATTGCACAAGATTACCTTTGATGTGGAATCGTCTGAGTTGGCGGGAGCAGTAAACCGACTGAGAGCTTGGCCTGCTTTTCGTGGTATGGGTGTGGAGCTTGGTGAGGCTTTGAGTAACATTACAGTGTGGGAAGTAGCTGCGGTCCAGAGAAGCTCAAACAGAGCTGTTTTCTTGATTGCGCGTAGTGTAACAAAGGAGAAGAGGTTTCAATCCTATGTTGCTCAAGGTAGTCTTCTATGGTTGAATAGTTTGGTTGCAGAGGAGGTCTCGAGGAACAGGAGATCTTAGTTGGTTCGGGGTTTGTTATGGAGAAGGATGTGTTTGTGGGACTATGGAGTCTTAGGCTCGCTTGTGTCTCGGCTGGAGGTGATGGGACTGTGTGTTTGAAGTATCTCATTTGTGTTTTTTCTCGTTTTGTGATGGGGATCCTCTTTTGTTTCTCCTTTTGGTTTGTACTCTGTTTCTGTTCCTCTTGTTCTTTTCGAAACTATATAAAAAAAAAAAAAAGTTAATTTTGGAACTGAAATTAGATTTTGAAATTGAACCGTCCTAAACCGCTTGGTTATATCCATTCAATCCAATGTTGATTCCTTTTTTTTTTTGTGTTTTTCCTTTTTGCAGAGAACAATCAGACATTATATACTAGTTAGGTTGGTGTCGGGATCCTCTGTCACAGAAAACCCTAGCGCTCGCCTCCGGTAATCAATCAACCAATGAAAGGAAGAAGTGCGATTCGGGGATGTAGTGGGAAGAAGAAGAAGGTGAGTGGGTTAATGTCGCTGCCAGATGATGTGTTTGTGGACTGCCTGGCTCAGTTGTCGCGATTGGACCTCGTGGCCTTATCTATGGTCTCCAGGAGACACCGGTATCTCGCAGGGTCCCGTAAACTCTGGTCCATGAGGTATCGGATGGATAGGGTGGAGCCATATGTGTATGTATTTATGCACATGTATCCAGATCCAAACCCACGGTGGTTCGTCTTCCACCCCGTGCAACGTCGGCTGAAACGGATCCATCCGAGCTTGTGTCCTGCTGCTCCACTAGAAGGATCCTGTTTCGTGAGGACGGAATCGGGGATCTATACTATCGGTGGACTCGTGGACGGCAAACCCACATCGGAAGTCACGTTTTTGGATTGTATCGATCACACAGTGCACCGAGTTGCGCCCATGAAGATGGGGAGAATAAAAAGATATATGTGTTTGGAGGGTGCTGGGATGCTGCTGATTCCTCCTCAAACTCAAACTGGGTAGAGGTATATGATATCGATACGGAAACTTGGGAGTTGTTGTCTGTGTCTATCCCCAAGATGCCCCTCAAAATCAAAGAAATTATGGTGATCGATGAGAAGCATGTCTACACGGTTGATGAGGATGGTGAAATCTTCTTTTTCTTAACTAGTGAATGTAAGTTTTGGACAGCCGGAGAAAAAGAATCTGACCCGGAAAATAAAAACGATTGGCGTTTGTTTGATCAGACATTTTTCTGCCGTGGTGTCGGCGGGAGAATACTGTGGCGTTCTCTATCTTACTTGGATTGGAAGGAAGTCAAAGGTTTGGAAGAGCTGCAGCAGAAACACATCATCACAATCTGCGGCTTCTCTGTTGAGAGGATGGCCATCTTCTGGTCCCAAGGTCCTGCTTATCAGACTTTGGAGCTTTGGTTTGCTGAGATTAAGATAACATTATACTGCAAACATGTTATTTGATTTTTGCCGAATAATTTTCTACGCTCTCAATTTTTGTTGATCTTCTGAAGACAGAAGAGAAACATCACAATTCAGTGAAAAATGAAGATTAAGAAGAAGGATTTTACTCAGTCTAAGGGATGGAAATACCAAGCTGAGGAAGAACATGTTTAGGAGTCAAAGAAAGAGTTTAATGAAGTGTTGGAAGAGAGTAAGGTGTCAATTTGCGAGGCCAGATTGGTCGAAAGTTCCGTACTCCAGAGTCCCTACGTGGAAGCACCAGGGATCGCTTGTACTAGCTTAAACGCCTTTTTTCTCAGACTCCACCATTTGAGAATAACAGAAAGACCAGAGAAGCTGGATAGGTTCGCTCTTGAAAAACTTCCTCTGCTTTCTTCTACCATCTGGAAACCGAACACAGACACTGCACACAACGCTTTTATCACAGTCTGTCTCCCTTTGGCTCTTCTGTTAAATCTGGATTACCTTAAACAAGTCTCATCCTGCTTCACTTCTGCAGAATTTTCAAATTCGCCCCCCCCCAAGACGGTGCCACAATGTGACTGATAGTCTGGTAGCTTGAAGAACAAGTCTCATCCTCCAGTCTGGCTGCTTTCAGAGCAAATACGTGTGTTTCTTGTTAGAGAAGCCATGTATTCATGAGGACCATGATCTATGCACTTCATCAAATCCTCCACAAAACCATGAGCTTCGATCACGCCGCTCCAAGAACGCATCTTCTGACCAGTGACGGGATTGATGAGAAGCACCACAGGAGGAGAATATTCGATGCGGTAGAAAGTAGAGATTTTCTCTCCTTCGGTGGTATCATCATAGACTTGAGATAAGATGAAGACAGACTCGATGGCTTGAGAAACGACTTCATTAGCCCATAATTTTCTGTCCGAAACAGTATTTCTTAGACAAGACCCTTGAGACAAACCTGTTTTTGTAAAGCTACAAGTGTATTCCATACAGAAAATAAATAAAATACATGTACATCTTATCTTAAACACATCTTGTAACATCTTATTAAAACGAAAACGATGGTTACTAAAATGGAATAGTCTTGGAATGTAGAAGACAATAATGGACGATCCATTCATCAGAAACTACATGGAAGATCTGCTGAAGAAGGTGAGAACACAGGTGTTGCTGAAGCTGATTAAACCGTACACAAGGATCGGGATCCCTTTCATATCTGTTCTCACTCTTGAAAACTGATCTGCATTTCGGCCCTTTATCTCCCAATAATGAAGAAACCATTTGTAAGATTCCCTTCCAAAGCAGATGCTACTTTCGAATCAACTTCGATCATCTCCATGGATCCGCAATAGTTTTTCCAAGCTGGCTTTTCGTGCTCTCATAAATTTTCCCAGCAATATGTGATCTTGAGAAACTGAGAATCCACCAGGATCCCACGCAACCACAGACAAACTACTGATTCCCTTCTCTCCAAATAACCAGCCAGTAACATTTTTTCAAAATCGATCTAACCATTTAGGATTAAGTATCTCGTACTCATCTGTGCCTAGACCAGTCTTTAGTTTCAAGTTTCCTAGCCAGCTTGTAATAAGCTTCAGGGTTGTTCCCAAATAAGTAGTTTTCCACTATCCCAGTACCTTTCACCACTGTAACAACCTCATAATTCTTGAGCTTCAAGTCGAAAAGAAGACCTACATAACCAATCCAAAACATCTCTTCTTAAAGTCAGCAGCTCAACTTCTTTGGAGAATGGGCATCCCTTTAACCATATCAAAACATCTATTCTTTCCGAATTCACAGCCTTATCCCACCTGGATCTCACACATAAGACGTACTACTGGGTCCCTTTCCTTCCGGACGTGGAATGCCTCAGAATGGTTGCAGTACGTTCCGTTGGTAATTAAACGCTTCCGCCGATACCAGTTCTAACTGTCGATCCTCCAAGAACACTCTCAGCTTTTGGAGAGACCTTAGCCCTCGAGTTAATCAAAGGTTCAGTAATACTCTTTTGAATTCCCTCATATGAGAAGTACACTGTGTTTGTAATTTTGGTGCTTACTACTATGTCGGGATTTTGGCAAGTGATATGCTCTGCTGATTGTCTGAGTTTGTTTCTAAAACTATTTTTTTCCGTTTGATTATTTCTAGTTTTATAACGTGGGGTACCATAAATTATTTGGGTCTTAACTACGATAAGTTAAACAACGGTAGTTAAGTGGAGTAGCAGACATTATAATTTTTGCAATAAACAAACATATAAGATTGAAAATAATCATTTTTATGTCAAACACAATCAAATACTAGTTTTTATCACCAAAAAGTAATATTTTTAAAAGTAAAATATTTACATTTTTATGATTTTTAATAGTGAAACAAATATATATATAATTTTAAATATAATAATGAAATAAATAATTAAAGTGTGAAGATAATAGTTAAAGTTAAGAGTTAATTTGATAATTTTCTAATCTCTTGGTTGAGAATGATACTGAAGAGATTTACATCCTCATGGTTTCTCCTAACAACAAGAAAATATCATCTCTATTAGTTAAAACACGAATAATGTGAACTATCCCAAACAAAATAATATGTATTATTGTATATGTAAAAACCTATTCATAAACTTCAGTTCAATTTCATCGGCTGCACCAAATATGGATTTACGGAATAGCCTATCATCAATCGAGAACAAAAAAGATCTTATTAGATACTCAAGTCACCTTGGTCCATTAACGCTAAACCAGAAAGAAAGTTGTCACCTTATCATCCCATCGAGAAAGAAGGCAAGCCAAGTGTGCTATTACTTCAGCTCCTATCAGGAGAGAAACCCAAAGCGAGCATATCCAAAAACATACGCATCGCTTCCTCTGCTTCACCGCTCTGATTATACCCAGTAATAGTCGAATTCCAAGAAACCAAACTTCTCTTAGGCATTTCGTCGAACAGATACCTCGCGGTCCCCAACTCTCCGCATTTCCCATACATATCAACGAGACTCGTCGCCAAGATCACATTGAAACCATCTCCCGACTGTAAATACGGATCAAAGCCTAACTCTTTAAGAAGCCCATGAAACCATTTCCCTCTCTCAGCGTCTTTACATCTCCCACACCAACAAGAAGATCCACCATTATCATCTCGTTCACCTCCACACCATGAATCTCCATCTCACCAAACACATCACTAAAACCGATTGTTATTCACAAAACCAGACACCAAACTCCCCCAAGCAGCAACGTTCCACTTCGGCACACCTTCGAAAACCCTCACACCAAACTCACATATGTACATATGCGCTTTTATTCAATCTCTTTGCTTTGATTCGGTATGAAACAGAGGAAGAGAAGCTTACGCTTTGAGACGAAGCCGTAGGAGGGTCGCTGCGGAAGCGAGATAGGTCGAAGAGGAGGAGAATGGAGGAAGAAGTAGACTCAGCTTTGTTGTTGTTGCATACACGATCCTTTGCCTCCGTCACTATCACATTCTTCGCGGCGTCTGGGTGCTTCGTCACGAGCGTTTGAGCAATGAATTTGCCGCTGATTCCTCCGCCGACGATCACGCAATCCGCCGTAACGGATCCACCGGATACGGAACAGCGGAGTTTGAGAGGCTTGTAAGGACGCGAACGAGGAAATGGATTTGAGAATGAGGATAGTAATGGCTGCGTCGACGTCGGACAGAGAAGTGATAAATCCATGGCGATCGCCCGCGAGAAGGATAAGACTTTTCTCAGTTTTGTCAACACTCTTATCTCCGACAAGCTGTTCTCTCGCTCACCTGTTAGATTTCCTCATCGGATATGAACTTCTTTCAGACAAAAGAGACTTTGGTGTTCTCTTCAATGGGCCCATAAGTTTCGTATTTGGGTTCGTCTTTTCGGCTGTTCTCTTCAATGGGCCCATAAGCTTCGTATTTAGGTTCATTACATATTATTCGTTATACGGCCTAACTCATGGCCCAATAAAATAAATTTGGGCCGACAATTTTGGGTATATCACACGTAGAAGAGTTGACGAAAATATTATACAAAAGTAACAAAACCATTGATAATACTCACACCATACGTTTACATATTTAATTAATAAAAATAACAATACTAAGAAAGAAACCAAGTTACACAATACATGTGTCTTCATGCTTATATTTAATTAATAGCTTAACTTTTTAGTGTTGATGCCAAAAGATGTATATATCTGACCTATGAGCTAGTGTTGAAGTTACTAAATTAGAGTACTACTGAGGGTTACGGGCGGATCATTTATAATAAAATTATTTTAGTTTTATAAACATTTGAAAAATACTTTAAAATTAACACAATAAATATAATCTTCGTTCTAATATCATATTGTAAATCTCATTAAATTTTGTTTGTTTGAGTTGAAAGAACCACTAATTTTTTTGTAAGAGAACACAAAAGTTTTAATAATCAATTAAGAAAAATATTATGGTTTATATTTATTCTTTTGTTTTTTATTTCACTTTGATAGAGTTGAAGAAATATTAGTTTAGTAAGAATAGCCAATACATTTTTAAGTGTTTCAAAGTATGATATTATTATACTAATTAATTTGGAAGATCATACCAATTGGTCACATGGTTTTTTACTTTGTGTTCGTGTTCTGGTGAGATTTAGATATATGTGTTTAATTTTTCAAAGGATCATGGACCTCATCTTGTCCCATATGTATTTCATATAACTGTTACTATCTTATTAATTTGGGAGGTCAATGTGTTGTCACATGCATAACCGATGCTACATAAACATATTTTCCAGTTTTTTCATCTCTCGTTGATCGTTTGTAAACCTAAACTTCCTAAAATAGAACTCTTAGGTTGTTGATTTTTATGCGCATCAGTTTTGATGACATGTATAGATATTTTCGTGGAGAAGTTGCTGGAGGAGCAGGTGTGAAGTATAGACTGCTTTAAGATTTATCCATAATAATAATTGATGTGGGTTATGGGTGGGTCTGAGAAGTTAAAAGCTGTATGTTACACTGTTTTCTAAAGGTCTAATAGGTATCTGATGGAGTTACTAAGGAAGAAGGTAGCCAGACTGTCAACTTGTGAAGTGTTATCAATGTAATCATACTTAGGTAATTACATAAGGGAATGCAGAAACAGAGCTGTCGCTTTAGCTGATATTGAATCATATTAATTGAAATATTTCTGCAAATTAATCTTTCTGAAAGAAAGTTTAGGAAATCTTTTAATACAATAACAAAACAATTATTTAGTTAAAACAATGCATTCACATCGAGATCTCATTTTCCATCAAATCACAAACGTTGTTTCCTCTCCCCTATATTTCCCAAAGCTCAGCTCCTTTCACAAAGCATCTTGCAGAAAATCAAATAAATATTTTACCTAAAACCTATTCTCCAATATTCCAATATAAAGTATCTGATTCTTGCCTAGCTAATTAGTGTCTACTAATTTTCAATGCACTTCACAATTGTAATTATGAAAAGATCTCCTAAACTGATAATTTTCTCTCACTGAAGGACAAAAAAAAGAGACAAAAGTCCATTGCTTGAAAACCTTGTAGGCATACCAGTTTTCTACGCATTAGCGACCAAAAGAAAGGTAGCCTTTGGTTTGTCTTTCCTGAACTGGACATGTATGCAAGCAATTTGTGTTGTATACAAAATCAATTGACTGCAGCCTTTAATAGATTTTTTCTATATGAAACGAGTCAATTCTGGTAACGTTTGACAATAGTTCTTAGTTCATAGAGTGTTGAGGAAGTGAAGTCCCTATAAAGTGTCTAAAACATTGGGAGATATTGTTTTTCCTAATATACTATTCTTCTTTGGTTTTTACAGGACCCTAAACGGAAGGTTCATAAACCTGCTGAGGGAGTATTCATTTGTTTTGATGGGTTGATGACGAAGCTTCATAAACTCAAAGCAAATGAAGCTGGTCATATGTTGTTAAGATGCCATACTAACTCTCGGATTAGTCTTCCCGTGTAAGATTCTAACACGTTGATTATTATTTGACAACTAAGCTGAAGAAGGTGTGAACCCTGAGGATACTTAGGTCCCCCTTTCTATTTTGGACATGGAAGGAAATTCACATTTAAAGTCCGGGTTAGTGCATACAATTTCACGGCGAATCATCGGACCTTCACCATCACACGCATTCTCAACGGAACGTGAACGTGCGCCCCTCCCGATTTCGTTGGCAATGTGAGTTATGCCTGTTACCAGTTCTAACTGTCGATTCTTCAAGAACACTCTCAGCTTTTGGAGAGACCTTAGCCCTCGAGTTAATCAAAGGTTCAGTAATACTCTTTTGAATTCCCTCATATGAGAAGTACACTGTGTTTGTAATTTTGGTGCTTACTACTATGTCGGGATTTTGGCAAGTGATATGCTCTGCTGATTGTTTGAGTTTGTTTCTAAAACTATTTTTTTCCGTTTGATTATTTCTAGTTTTATAACGTGGGGTACCATAAATTATTTGGGTCTTAACTACGATAAGTTAAACAACGGTAGTTAAGTGGAGTAGCAGACATTATAATTTTTGCAATAAACAAACATATAAGATTGAAAATAATCATTTTTATGTCAAACACAATCAAATACTAGTTTTTATCACCAAAAAGTAATATTTTTAAAAGTAAAATATTTACATTTTTATGATTTTTAATAGTGAAACAAATATATATAATTTTAAATATAATAATGAAATAAATAATTGAAGTGTGAAGATAATAGTTAAAGTTAATGTTACTTTTAGTTAAGATAATATAAAATATAATAAATGGATTTAGTTATTAAATTGGAATTCATGAAAATGTTATCTTCTCTATAAACAAGTATTAATCTTGTCTAAAAATGGAAGTGACAAGAAATGATCAGTTTCTTAGAATATATAACACCAAGAACATCTGCTGAAAGAACTACAGAAATACACCACTTTCTAGAAGAAAAGATCTGGTACGAATAACAAATCACCAACCATAAAGAAAGTTTGCAAGATTTGAAGAAGCTCAAAACAAGGAAGAAGCAAAGAAGAGATCTAGCCTATTAAAAACCACATTCATTATCTCACCCAAACGTTTATTTATTTCCATTAGTGTATAGCTTTTCTCCAAGTAAACATTTGTTTTGCAGAGAGCATCACAAGTACTGCAAAGAAAAGTCTGCAGCTAACTTTGTTTTGAATGGTCAAAGAAAAGTCTAATCAAACTTGAAGGAGATGGAGTCTGCAGCTAACTTTGATCCTCAGCGAAAGCCTAATCATCCTCTTCCTCTTCACTCTCATAAGGCATCAGTGCCTTGCTGAGCTGCTGATGCTGAGAGACAAACAACACAAAAGCCAGGTCAAAAAGAGATAAGCAAGTAGTAATAACAAAACCCATGTTAAAAAGACAGTAATCAAACCTCTTGTTTCACATCCTTGCTAAGCTGCCGAGAGACAAAAAACACAAAACCCAGGTTAAAAACACAGAAGTAGACAAGCAACTATTATTCCCACAAAATAAAATAATAATTACCTGTTTTTCCACGCCAACATGATCATAATCTTCTTCCCTGTCCCTCTCATAGGGCATTAATGCCTTTTTCACCTGAAGACACAATCGTTTTGTTTGATAAGAGTTAAATACGGCACTAATGACTCACACCACGCAATATTTTCCTCATAGGGCACTATTGATTTTCATTAAACATATAATATTCACTGTCACCTCATAGAGAGCACTAATGACTCACACCACGCAATATTTTCATCATAGGGCACTATTGAACACTGCTGATTTTCATTAAAGAAATAATATTCACTGTCACCTCATAGAGAGCACTAATGCCTCACACCAAACGATGCTTAAATAGCACAAGCAAAAGATAGCATATTAAGCCAATCATAAACAGTATAATAACTAAAGCAAATGAAAGAGACTTAGCTAGACAAGAAAACACAAGCGTATTAAGCCAATCAGATGCAGATAAACAGTATATACACAAACCTCTTGTTTCAGGTTCTTTGGCCTTATGATTAAAGAAGGGACAGGATTGCCTTTCTTGGTTGGGTTTCTTACCTGTAAACAAAAGATAAAACACTAAATACCTAAGATCTATCTCTCAACCACAGTACTATTGAATATACATACTTTCAATGTTGGTGGATTTGATGCACGGTTTGCTTCTGCAGCCTCTTTCTTGAGTGCTTTATCCAAACTTGCTGCTTCCTCTTTGAACCTCCTGACCTGCTCCTCTTCATCTTCTTCCTCAAAGAAGATCTCTTCTACTTTTGGTGCTGGATCGTTCACTTCTTCCGAGGGATAGCCCAAACCACGATTCCTGGGGCGCACCGTGATCTCAATTGGATCCATTCTGCCCTGACCATCCCTACCCAAGCCCATGTTAACGTTGTAACCCATCCTGATTATCATCTCGAACCCCTTCCCGTAGGTTCTACTCCAATTACCTCTGTTGTCTTTCAAAATCAAAAAAAAAAAATCATGAGCATGCTTTTTAAAAAAAGATTTTAAGACTCTAAGCTGAAGACAAGAAACAAACACACAGAACGATGCTTATTAACCTGTTTATTCACACCAATCTGAGCATCATCTTCAACATCACTGTCGTAAGGCACTAACGTCTAAAGAGTACAATCAAAACAAAACAAAACCATGAGCATGCTAGACCCTCTCAAAGTAAATCAAACAACATATCAACATGAGTAACACCAACCACGAGAAAAACGATGTACTAGACCCTCTCAAAGTAACACCAACCACGAGAAAAAACCTCTGTGTTATTTACTCTGATTATATATTATTATCCAAATCATATTATTCTTTCAGTAAGATAATTTTTTGAATCTATATTTATTAAGTAAAAAAGAAATTAAACTTTGGTGTACACCTTTTGTACACCTGTTCTTTCTGTTTTTTTGTTACACTCATCTATGCTATTCTTTGGTTTTATGATAAATGGATGAGTCGCATGCTTGTTTTTTTCAGATTGGCTTTCTTTCCTATAAATAGATGAGAAAAACATTTCTCAAATATTAGATTATAACAACATTATTTTATACTTTGAATATGATAACAGTACATTCCTGGTATTACTTTCATCAAATTCTGGATACACTCATCACTTTAGTGGTTTCGGATGTTGTTGTAAATGATTTTTTTTTGTTTTTTCAAAGATGTAACATCTAAGTCGAAATCAAAAAATCTATAAAGAACACTCAAACAAAAAAATTTAAAATTTCAAAATAACATTGAATCAATTAACTTGTTCTTCCACATCTGCTTCTTTCTTATATTCTTCTTTTTGGTCTTTCTTTTTCAAAAAGTTATAGGCGAATCATTATAGCTGAAACCAACATATTTACCACACATTGAAGTTTCTATAGATTCTCTAATTCTTTGATTCCCCCCCCCCAACCCCTTAGACTCGTCAAATTTCATATTCTTCATCATATCGTAAGATTTGTCTAACTAATTATTCTTCCAAGCACTCAAAAACCATTAATCATCTTCAAAAATCAATAAAAAGCATATAAGATGATTTTGTGAAAATAAAACAAATCAATTCAAAGTATTTACTTGAATTTGACGTCTTTTTCCCATCTTCATTGTTGGCCATTGTAGAAATTGAAGAGACATAAGTTGCGATCGAGAGAGCGAGAGAAGAAATAGACTGTTATAGAGAATGAGAGATTTCGAACTGAGGAAATAGAGGGACTAATTGAAATAATAACTAAAATTATTTAAATAGAATTACTGCCAGTTGGTAGGTGTCAATGAGTGTGTGCCAATTCGCAAATTATGGGTTGGTTTATAACCTAGCCAATAACAATTTTGGTTTAATTGTCTTCACCTAATTTTATATGTTGTCAAAAGTTTTGTTTAACATAAATTTATTAGAACAAAAATATTAAAAAAATTTGACAAAAACAAATTCATGTTTATTAATTGTTACTCCCTCTGTTTCATTTTAAGTGATGTTTGAAATAAAAGCACATATATTAAAAAGGTACAAAATTTTATATAATTTATTTTGTTTATATAACAATCACTAAATGATTTAAATCAAATGAATTCAACCAATAAAAAAGATGATGTATCATGTAATTGATCACAAATGTCAAGCATCATTAAATTTTTATCCAAAATAACGAGATCATCAAAAATTTACGCCTTCTGTCTTGAGAGGATGGCCATCTACCAGACTTTGGATCTTTGGTTTGCCGAGATTTCCCTAAGATGCGCAAGTAAGGCGACAAATGGGAGGTTTGGGGGAACATTGAGTGGTCTAGTGCTGTCTTCTCAGACTCATCATGTACTGGCCTTAACTTGTTATTTGCTGATTCTCTCTATGTCTGAATAATATTCTCAATCCTTTTGGGGTTTTTTTTTTCAAAACTTAACTTGGTTCTTTTGTTTTATATAAAGACAAATCATCAAGAAGCCTGTACTGATAACAGAGTTTGGAAATTCTTCAAAGTTTCCTGGTTTCAACGGAACAAGTTTTTAACAAGAGTATAAGATGTGATCTACGACAGTGCAAAAGAAACAGGTGGCTCGTGTACTTGTGGGAGTTTTCTGGCAACTTACGACCAATAGAACTGTTCTGTTAGGTGATGGGTACGAGGTTTTCATTTAACAATGTCCTAATACTTCTGCTCGGCTTATCGCAAAGCAATCTATTAAAATGAGAAAACTCCTCAAGTATCCACTATTAGTCACACATAGTGCAGCATGAAAACATTATAGGATACAAAAATAATAGACAGATAATATGTAAAAACTGAGCATGACCAAAAGCTATAAGGTATATAATACTAGGAGATATATATTTTGGTTGGGTTTATAAATTCTTTTGATTCTTTCATTGGAAACAATAATACAGTGGCTTGTTACATATGTTACAGAGAGTTGAGAGACGCATCTTAATTTTAGCTTTAAAATGAAGAAATTAGAACGTCATCCGAAGTATTAATACCTCTAACTACGTTCTTGTCCGAAGGTAAACCCGCTACAACACCGTGTTCAATGCCACATTCGTTTGTTCCTCTCTTGATCTTGAAATATCCATCCTGAATATAATTACACTTTAAATGTCAGATTCTGTGAAAGATCACAAGCAACAGTCTGATTGGAGAGAAGAAGGTGTACTTACATCACCCCAGCTTCGGTTCCATTGATTTGCAAGCAACTGGTAACAATTCAAAAAGACCAAAAATGTCATGAATACTCGCATAAGATCGAAAGTGTTAAAAAATGGAACCATACCCAATAATCTTCGCCATCATCAGAAGTTCCCCAGCCAATAAGCTTAACAGCATGACCTCCAATGTTACTACCTGTTATGTGTTTGTACACTCCAGATTTGTAATGTGCAAAGTCCTGTGGTAAACAACACAAAAGATTCATGAAAAGATGGAGTTCCATATAATAATCTTAAAGCACTGAGTGTACCTCGTAAACGGTAAAGGCAACCTCAACAGGTCCGTTTTTGTAAACTTCTGCCATAATGTCTTGAGGGTCATGACTGACTCTGTAAGCGCTAACTCCATAGTGTTTTGATTCATCCCAAAGCTGGTTTCCACCAACACATTTCTTCACACATTTTGGTGTAGACCATGCTGGTTCACATCCCGGGTGTGAGCATCCGGTCTTGTCAAAGTATGGATCACACTGAAAGAGCCAAGAACATATCAAACGTTAAATAAATTTTTTAACCACTCTGCTATAATTACATGTTTCTGTGCATTCAAAATTGGGAATATACCTCTTCAGTGACTACACCGTGGTGCTTAAAGTACAGCCATGCGGAAATAGGGTGGCCACCGTTACAGCCTTGACCGCAAAGGAATCCACAACATGCTAATAGATCATTGACTGATAAAGAAATATTCTGCATGTGGAACACAAAGAAACCATATCAATCTTACAAAGACGAGGGAAAAATATGGTAGCAATCATCAATGTTTGGGTTGTTGAGAATTGGTGTTACCATGTTATATTTGATGCAGAATCTGTCAGACAATGATTCCACAGCACCAAATGCCCAGCAAGAACCACAGTGGCCCTAAATAAACAAAGATGTTTTTAATTGATCTGAGATGACATTGTTCAATGTGAAAACCAAGGAAACGAGGTTTTACCTGATCTTTAGTGGTGATAATCCAGGGGATAATTTGATACAAATATGTAAGGAAGAAGAGTCAGTATATTATCTTTATTGAAGACAAAAAAAATAAATTAAAGAAGCTAAAGAATGACCTAGGATCCTTCCAATGCTGGTGCACTGTGACCAGGCGGTTCTAGCATCAAATTCTTTTGGAAGCTTGAGAGATGTGTCATGTGTGACAACAGGTACACCACCTAAGTATTCATTCTTTGGTGTTGGCTTAACACCGAGGAGGCGCTTAAACTCTGCAACCTGCACATGATGATAAGCATTTGTTTCTCTTCAGATAAAATGATGGAGAGGTAATTAACAAAAACTGACGGTGGCGTTAGCAAAGCGATCATTGAGAGCAGCTTTCCATCCAGCGTTTGGATTCTCATTGACTTCCTTTACAATCTCTTCCTACGAATAAAAAAAAAGGTACATAAAACAATCAGCGAAAATCTAAAAATAAAATGCTTCAAAATAGGGTATTGATGATGAAGATCAAAAACCTGAAGAATTCGTGAGGTGAGTTTCTGCTTGGAAAGATTTTCTGCTGCAATGCCCTGGTGGTTAAGACAAAAATAAAATTCAAAGCAAAGTTTGCTTCAAAGAGTCAAACGTTAAAAACAAAGCCAAACTCAATAGCTAGCAAATCATTAAATTGCAGAAGATAAAATAAAAATGAAAATAAACCTGCATGTTGAATGATGAACTGATAATCCCTACAAGCAAGATAACAGATGCTAAGTAGAGCATGATATGATTATTAGCCATGAACCTCCCTCTTCTCTCTCTGATACAATTCCAGAATCAAACAAATGATTTGCCAAGAATTTGGAAAGGATAGAAGACTTCTTTTCTAATCAGAGAGAGAAAGACACAAAAGGCTTAGATTTTTAGATAGAGAGAGACAGATCATCTATTTGTTTTTTAATTCAAAGAAAGAGATTCTCAACCGTTAGATTTATTTTCCACCTACTGATTAAGAAGTAACGACTAATCAAAGTCTCAAGACGATGATATTAAAGTTTTAGGGCACGAAAAGAAATAAACGAAGAAACAGAGGACTAAAAAGTTAAAACTATTAAAAAATAGAGAGAGTTCCGATAAGGTCACATAGGATTTTGCTTTGAGCATTCTTCTCCTAAAAACCTCACACACCAACAACAACAAACGGTACGTTCCTTCTGAAAAGGTTATCGCTTTCTATCATCGTTCATCTCTTTAGGTCTATATATATCCAAAAATATAACTTTTTGAAGCTCTTTTTTTGGTTCGGTTTGTTACAGTGGGATGGGATCTCTTGTTCGTGAATGGGTTGGGTTTCAGCAATTTCCAGCGGCAACCCAAGAAAAGTTAATTGAATTCTTCTCCAAATTAAAGCAAAAGGTTTCTTTCTTTTCTTCCCTGCTTACCACCTTTGAAACTAAAGTCAGTTTCTCCAAATTGTGATTAGGATATGTTGTGTAAATTACAGGACATGAACTCTCTGACAGTTGTTGTAATGGGTAAAGGCGGTGTCGGAAAATCGTCCACTGTCAACTCTCTTATCGGCGAACAAGTCGTCCGTGTCAGTCCTTTCCAGGTATTTTTTTATTTAGCTGCTTCCTCTTTACTAAAGCCTCTTTGTCTTTTTTAATGTCTAGTCATTTGTACATTTTGATATGTGCTTTTATTTTGGTTCAGGCGGAAGGTTTGAGGCCAGTGATGGTTTCAAGAACAATGGGAGGCTTCACTATTAACATCATTGACACCCCTGGCCTTGTGGAAGCTGGTTACGTCAATCACCAAGCCCTCGAGTTAATCAAAGGGTCAGCCAGTAGTACACTAGTATCATTCCCTCATATGACAGTGTAATTTTTGTTGTGTGTTTGTTTGGTGCTTACTACTATGTCGGGATTTTGTGGGGTGCAGGTTTCTTGTGAACAGAACCATAGATGTGTTGCTGTATGTTGATCGTTTGGATGTGTATAGAGTGGATGAGCTAGATAAGCAAGTTGTTCAAGCTATCACCCAAACCTTTGGCAAAGAGATTTGGTGCAAAACCTTGCTTGTTTTGACTCATGCTCAGTTCTCCCCACCCGATGATCTTTCCTACGAAACATTCTCTTCCAAGAGATCAGATTCTCTCCTCAAAACTATCCGCGCTGGTTCTAAGATGCGTAAACAACAGTTTGAGGTATGGTTTATACATCTCCCTCGTCTTTAAAAATAGTATTACCATGTTTGGTGTTTATTCTTGATTCTTGTACTGGCTTGTAGGATTCTGCAATTGAGGTTGTATATGCAGAGAACAGTGGGAGATGCAGCAAGAATGACAAGGAAGAAAAGGTTTGTTTGTTTTTTCACATACCTTTTTCTCATTTGAAGACTGTCCACTTATGTGCTCTTTCTCTAGGCATTACCAAATGGTGAGGCGTGGATCCCGAACTTGGTTAAGGCCATAACCGATGTTGCTACAAATCAGAAGAAAGCGATTCATGTTGACAAGAAGATGGTAGATGGATCTTACTCTGATGACAAAGGAAAGAAACTCATCCCTCTTATCATTGCCGCTCAGGTAAAAAAAAAAAACATAATCCACATGACTTCCTACAAACACCAATCTCATCAATATTGAATTTTACTGTCTTAGTTCAAATTTGGTAAACAAAATTTTTCTTTACCTTGTTTTGCAGTGGTTCGTCGTTAAGATGATCCAAGGAGCCATCAGAAATGACATCAAGATAAGTGGTAAGCCACTCTAAGAGCTCTGAAGACATGAATAAGGTTTTGTTGTGATCCAACTTGAAGGAGATGAGTTTTTTCTTTTAATCGATTTTAGTTGCAGTATTTTCATGTTTTCCTGTTTTATCTTGTCTGTAATTTTTGGATATTTGTTGGAATAATAAAATTGTTTTGAAAGAAAAACATTTTTACATTTTCATTTTACACATTTACTCGTCTTTAATTTTGAAATGGTCAAGTGTTTGTTGTCTTTTTACTCTGCCTCCATCTAACCAAACAACACACTTGTGTGATTACATGAACACATATCAACATGAGAACAGAACCAAACACATACACCCTAAACAAGACCGGCTCTTCAACAGGAGACATAACCGCCAAGTACACGCAATCTCGTATCAGAACAACCCACGCCAACCCTTCCACCGCATTCTTAATCACAAAAACTTTCTTCCTCTTTGCTTCTTCTCTGCATAATTTGCATATAATCCTCAAACACAACACACCAACCAACAAAAACGACGTGCTAGACCATCCCCTGTAAGCAACGATCTTCCCACCCACCGTCAACGGCTCTTTCTTGCAGATGCAAGACTTGCAGACTCCGGAGAACGTCGAAGTCACCAGAGCATCGTATCCTGTGTAGTAAGGGAGAATCACGGCGTCTAAGTAGAGACTCGCGTGGAGAACACCGGAGATAGTTGAGGCTTCGAAGAAGACGAAGCTCGCTTCTTTTTCGATGTTGTTCTCGAATATAAGCACAGAGAGCTGGACTAGCTGCAGGATCGCTGGTCCGAAGATGGAAATGGGGAAAAGGGTGTTGATTCTTTGACCTTTTGCGAGGATCAGGAGGATCAGAGGAAGAGAGATTGGACCTGATAGGAGTAAGTACCTTTTCGCTTTATCATTATCATCATCATCGACACCATCGTCTTCTCCTCCTCTTCTTGTTCTTGATAGTACTTTCCTTAAGACGGCGAGTAACGTCGTCAAGTAAGAAAACGTGACGAAGAAGAAAACTAGAACGTCGATGATTTCAGGGTAGTCTCCGGGGTAGAGGCTGTCGCAGAAGTAGTGGAAAGGGCAGTTTATGGGATCGAGTGTGTCTTCAAACTGCCACTTTGTGCATTTGAAAAACGTTTGCTTTCGATCCAAATCCATTTCCCATTCTGTGTTCATAGCTAGTTTTTGTTTTTTTGTTTTTTGGTTTCCTTGGAAGCTACATAAGGTGTTTGTGTGTACATATATGAAAATGTTGATTGGTTGATTCCCTTTCACTGTCTGGGTTTTAGATGCTTGAGCTGCAGGCTAAAGTGGATAATGAAACTCTATCTGAATTCTTTATCCTATCTTTACAAGTTGTTTATTTAATTTAAATCACACGTTGATAGGATCCTAAAGGGGTGTGTTTACTTGAGTGATGTTGTTTTTGCCTAAGTTTATATTTTTTTTATATGCAAAAATTTGTGGAGAGAGAGCAGAGTGTGAGGGAGAAGGCTTTATATCTAAGGGAAGTAAAAGTTTGGTGGTTGATTGGTACTGAATATTACTTTTCTATGGTTGGTTTCTTAATTACGTAGTTAACTGAATTCATGAAATTTAATCCTTGTTCAGTGTTGGTTGAAACAACAAATCCCTTTCAACTTTGAAAAACCTATTTTTCTGAATAAACAAAAATGGAAATGTACACATGTATTTAATAAATGAATACATGTATGTGGACTGACTTGTGATATTAAAATTGGCTATACAACATGTTATATGCAGCCCAATGTAGTATAAGTGATAAATGGGCTTAAGCTCTAAGATTGGTCATGGGCTTTTCTATGAAATCTATTTCAAAACATATATAAACCAAAACAATTACAAAGAAAAAAAATAATTATGTCGATACTGAACCAAATAATTGAATTTATGGGGTTGACAAAAAGCAAAATAAAGAATAATTTTAATAGAACGTGATTAAGCGCAACTTGACGTATGGTAGTAGTTTAGTGTGATGAACAGAGAAGCGGTTTATAAATGTTTGGAAATTGATTGGCAACGAACCGCGTGATGGTCACCGACACCAAACGAGAGAAGCGTTTATAAATGTTTTATTTTCTCGTTACTTAGCGATGTCACAGATGGTACCTTAGTTTGTCTTGTAATGATTTGAATGAAAATGACATGGGAAAACTTTGATACAAAATTGCATAGTAATCGTGAATGAAAACTACATGGACCTCACAAACTGGTTTGTGTGTTTGGTTATCGCAACGCGTGTTTTCTGTGGTATATACGAATAATAACTTTATTTTTTTTTGTAATGTAGGGAGGAAACCCACCGGTTCACATAAAGTCTCGTATATATGTTTTTTTTTTAAAAAATTAATTAATTAAATAAGAAAAAAAAAGAAGTGGCGAAGGGAAACAAAAACAAAAGAGGAGGAAAAGGAAATGATATAAATCTGGGGAAAAATCCCTCTTGGAAACTCGAAAGAGGCACACCCAAATGCAAAGCTATCACAATCGAAGCAGGAGCATTGTTCAACGGTCCAGATTCAACATCCCTTGTTTCTCATCATCACCACTCTCCCTATTCGTCGTCCTCGCCGCTGTTCCTCTTCCGATCTACTTTTCCGGTCTCCTCTCTTCTTTCTCCGGCAGAAACAACAAGGCCGCTTCAACTATGGTCCGATTTCTCTTTCCTTTCTTTCTTTTGCTAGAGTGATTAATTTTTTTGTTTTTTTAAATCTGAGATCCGATGAATGATTGATTGGGTGCAGAGAGTGAACTCGAACATAATAGGTTCGACGAATATAACGTGTACAACTTTCAACGTCTTGGCTCCCATTTACAAACGCGTTGATCAACAGGTTTTTCTTTCCCTCTCATCTCATCATCTGATTCTCTATTGAATTTGAATTTTTTTTTGTCTCATTGGGATTTTATTGGTTGTGTGAACAGAATCAGAGCATTCGAGAGAGCCAGTTTCGCGCGCTTTGGTTTACTCGGAACCAGAAGATTTTGGATTTATTACTCCATCAACGCTCTTCCGTCATTTCTCTCCAGGTAATAAAGACTTTTGTAACTAAACATTTTTATTTTCTGAAAAAGTCAGAGTTGACTCTTTTGTATGTATGTTTATAGGAAGTTTGGGTTGGGAATGAGGAACTTGTGAACATGTACCACGACCGCCTTGCCTCTTCTGGCTACACTACTTTCCAGCTTGCTAGAACTAACGCTCGTGGTGACGGTATGTAAACTTGAGATGCTTTTAGTTAACAGTTGCTTTGCTGCTGTTTTATATGATCTTCATTGTCGTTCGGCAATCTTAACTTTCAATGACTGACTCTGATAGTATTTGAGTGGAAATTCAGTTCAAGCTATCTCACTTGTGTTACTTGAAAATATCTTTCTTACAGGTCTTTTAACTGCCATTCATAAGGACTACTTTCAACTTGTTAATTACAGAGAGCTGCTCTTTAATGATTTTGGAGACCGTGTTGCTCAGCTCTTACATGTCAAATCACTTGTTCCTTTCCCGCTTAATGAGAATCAACATGTTCAACAAGAGGTTCTTATTGTCAACACCCATCTCTTGTTCCCACATGATTCTAGTTTGTCTCTTGCTAGATTGCATCAGGTTCGTCACCCTTTTTTTAGTTTTTCTTCTTCTTTTTAGGTACTATTCCCCTTATATATCGTGATTGTTTGATTTGATCGTCACTGCTTGCTTCTCTTGACAGGTTTACAAAATTCTCGAATATCTTGAAGCTTACCAAAAGGAAAATAAGCTTACCCACATGCCCATTATCCTCTGCGGGTGAGTTAAAGAGTATTGAACATTTGAAAGTGTGACCCTCATCAGTAGTATCTGATCAATCATGATTTATTTCAGTGACTGGAATGGAAGCAAGCGTGGGCATGTCTACAAGTTCTTGAGATCTCAAGGGTTCATATCATCATATGATGTTGCTCATCAGTATACGGACAGTGATGCTCATAGGGTTAGAAATCTCTTTCAAACTTTTCTCCGTCCTCACTGTTGTTGAAACCTGGTTCATCTTGTAAAAGACTAGCTTATCCCTAATCGTTTTTCATCTTTTCTTTCTTACAGTGGGTAAGCCATAGAAACCACAGGGGAAACATATGCGGAGTTGATTTCATATGGCTCTGTAACCCTACTAGCAGCAATTCAAGAAAACCATTGAGAACAAGTTGGGTTGAAGCTGTTTTCAGCATTATCAAGGTGAGTGAGATAAGAGATTAATTCGCCCCCTTCACATTGCAAATCTTCAGAAACAAAGAATGTTAATCACTTTTACCTTTACTAAACGTTAGTCACTTCATAGTTACCACACCACGTCTGGTTTATGATTTTAACCACAATCTTTTTAATGTTATTTTTCATACGTTCTGGGTTTAGTTTTTTTTTTTGTTTTCTCCTCCAACAGATATTCACATGTCCTTTTGTATGTTTCTTGTTGGTTTCTAGTATCAAGTACAGAAAGCTTCCATAGCTGAAGACAAGGCCTTTGCTTTTCTTGGCGAAAATAATCACAGTGATTCATTAACATACTCTGGCTTTTGCCAAGCACTTCAAAAGGTAACTTTAGTTTCTTTACCAGATAAACTATCCTTTTCTTTTTGAGCAACTATCCAAACTGCCAGAAAGTCTGTAAAGATTCTTATTGAATTTCAACTTTTCTGGAAAGTCTTTTTGATCAAATGGAGATTTAAGTGAACATAACATTAGGATAAGGGTCAAATAAGTTCCTTTCAGATTTCTACAATATGTTTTTAAGGAAAAAAAATCGGTGAAATAAAACTCTGAGAATGGACTGATTGTTGCAGGTGAATCTAACAGGTATGCCACATGGACTTAGTTTTCAAGAGACAAAAGAGCTGTGGGATCGAGCTGATATTGATGGAAATGGTGTCTTCGACTATGAAGAACTTAAGGTATAATTAGTATATAAACCAATTGACACAAAACAAGATCTCAAACCGATTAAATGTGTTTCTTTGCTTAAAAAGTCAATGAAAGAATCTGATGTCTGTGGTTATGTATTGTCAGAAAATGTGGAACATGACAGTGATGGTTCAGTCTGAAAAATGCAAAGAGAGCATCATGGAGAGTAAGAAAGAAGAAGGAGAAGATAAGGAAGAAGAAGCGATTGGACTGAAAGTGAAGAAAGCGGTTCTGTTTCCGCAAGAAGCAGAGAAGGGATTGTGGCCGGAGAATTACAATCTTTCCGATCATGCTTGTCTCACCGTACAATTCTCACCTGTCAAAGTGCTTTGTAGTTAAGTTTTGTTTGGCTCTTGTACATGTAAAGAAGCAATGTGATTTGAGATATGCAACACCAAGAAGTTTTACAAATCTTTTTTAAAGTTTGTATAGTTTTGAGACCAGGTTTTGAGCCTTTGTGATAGCATCACTCTGTTTCCAGACAAATTAAAGAGTGTGCTTGTTTTTTATTGGAACGATAACTTTTCAGTTAACTAAAAGAGACTAAAAAGCAAGTAGAAGTTTTATAATGGGTTTTAATATGTTCCTATAGAAAAGGACAATTAGCTTGAATTAAAGTTGAACTATTAACAGTTCCGTGCAACAAACAAGCAATGTTTAGTTTCTACACACGTTTGTAATTCAATATTCATATTATATCCACATATGTATCTCAAAATGCACTTCTAGACAATTTCATTAAATCATACAAAATCCGCGAGTTTTTTTTTTTTTTGAACAAATGGTTTAATCCTGAAGTCTTTTTAACCATTTTGAAAAGTGATTTAGTTATATAACTTTAGCATAATAAATACTAATACATCTAAAAATAAAGAGAATAAAAAGTGTTATCAAGAATGGTATATGAAGTGTAGTACGGATTAGTCCAATTTGTAATACAAAGTGTGTTTCTCTCGAAGCCAATAAAATCAGTCGATAAAATTTATCTAAAAAATTGATTGAACGGATCTAACGGTTTATTGTAAAATAAATTAAAAATGGTTTTGATGTTGTTATAATGTAATATCAGATATAGTGTGACACTATAACGAGAAAAAATTACACAAAAATGCAGTTGCTTTACCGTGCGGTTGAAGAAATAAAGCAGCAGATATTACACTGTTTTGGCACCATCTGATTGGAGTCGACCATAGAATCCCTCCCCGACACTTGATTCCATTCGGTAACATTAGTAGTATTCACATTGAATCCGGATATGCCAATTCCTTTTTCCCTTTTAAATTATTTCTGGTTGTTTTTGTTTATTATTGATTGTCTATCTAGAAAACAAATGATAAAATAATGGTTATAGTCTTTCTGTTTCTATAATTGAGGCGCCTTCAACGAAGCTTCTTGTCTTGTATATACAGACGTGGCCCATGGGTAACTTGTTATAAAGAGAGAACGGACTCGTCGACGACAACGCTACTTTAAAAAGATAAACGGCAACGCTACTTTAAACATACCGAAGAAGAATGTATATTAAAAATATATAGGTTCCAATGTTTCGTGGAAATGGTAGATATTGCGAATTCAATTTCGCTTCTTTAATTAATATTGGAAGTTTTCTTTTGATAAAATATGAAGGATTCAACTTGTTTACCATTGCACGTGTGTCCAACGAAAGAATAAACGTCACACTTGTTTGACAATTTTTTTTTTTGAATTTGTAAATATCCACAGTCCACAGACCATTATTACTGTATATAAATATGAAAACTCTTCCCTCTTTTCTCCTACGATTAATTTGCAAGTCCACAGTGGAGAAAAAAGCTCTCTACTACATATTTTGATTTTGATTTTTTTTTTCATTCGAGTCAAAGTCTTTCTTCAGCGTCGCAAAATGGTGGATCCGCCGGTGGGTTATAGATTCCATCCGACGGACGAGGAGATAGTGGGAGATTACGTGAGGCCAAAGAACCTAGAGAGTAACACGAGTCATGTAGATGAAGTCATGAACACAGTCGATATATATGAATTCGACCCTTCGGAGTTAGCTGGTAAGTGTGTCTTCTTACACTGTTGTTTGTTTGTATCAAATCAAATAATTAATCATCTGCTTAGTGGAGTGATTGTTTTCAGTTACTGTTGTATCCAAATCAATCATTCTCAGGCAAGTCGAGGATTAAATCGACAGATGAGGTTTGGTACTTCTTCGGATGTAAGAAGAACCAACAACAAAGTAAGAAAAGAGAGAGACAGAGCAGGAGAACCAAGTCTGGTTCTTGGAAGAAAACCGGAGATACGATGAACATCTTCCGAAAGAGAGGAGATCGCGAGAAGATTGGTGAGAAAAGAGTTTTCGTGTTCAGTAGCAAGATTCTTGGTGAGTCGAAACCGAAATCGAAGTCGAAATCGGATTGGGTAATGCACGAGTACGTGGCTACCTTCTTGTCTCCTACTGATCAGGTATGTATTTAGTCGTAATGTATCCTTCTAAATTTTGGGTTGTTGATTTGATTGATTTTTCTGTTCTTTTTTGTTTTTGTGCAGACGACGACGATGATGATGAAATATACAGTGTGTAAAGTAATGTTTAAGGGTGACCCCAGAGACTTACCTTCTTCTTCTTCTTCCTCTGCTGGTGAAAATGAGCATCATCTCTCTTTGATCACTCATGTGAACAGTAGTAACTCGGGAGGACTGAGTACAGAGACAGAGGTGGGACGTCACTTTTAAATCATCTTTGTGTTCTTCTTTCCTTTCTCAGGATCAATGGGTTTTTTAATTGCAGAATCCACGTCACTTTACTGGCTTTCTTCATCTGGAGGAAGAAACTCAACTCGAAGATGCGATACGCAGGGCTATCGACAATGTTTCAACTGATGATTTGAACTTTTTGCTCAATAATAATGATAATGCCGAGAAAGAGCAGGGGAATACTATGTTTATGCAAGAGGATCGCAACGACTACAGACCTAAAATGTCACTGACCGGTGTGTTCATTGATCGTAGCGATGATGACAGTGATTTTGATTCCATATCTTCAACAACAACAACAACAGTAAGCATCCTTTTACTATGGTGATCCTCTGTTTTCACCTCACAAACCTAACGTTTTGTACTTCCTAATGACAGGGTTCCATTAAAACTTCGAGCACTTGTGTTAGTTTTGGTTTCTCAAATCATCCCATACACCTGCCAGGCAGCTCAACTATCGAGTCAGGGTCAGTCACTCAAGAGGTGAGCTTTTTATTAGTATTTTCTCTTTCTCTGATACAAACGATTGCTAACACACTAATCTAGGTGTACTATTTTTTGCCATTACTCACTACATTTTTTTTGCTTCTTTGATATGTTATTCAAGGTGAGTGAAGCTCTAGGAACCAACACTGTTACATCCGAGAAGAAGATGAATCCTTGTGATGACGATGCACAAGTAAGTGAGATCGTTGGGGATCAAATGGGCCAGGAGATGGTGATCAAGAACAAAAGAGCTGGTTTCATTTACAGGATGATACAAAAATTCACCAAGAAAATCAAGCTATATTCATGTGTCACAGGAATATGATATACCAATAAATGAGATAATTAAGAGTACCTTTTGTTGTGTGGACCGAGTTAAGTTCCCTCTTGTCGGGTTATGAAGTCGTGGAGTTTTGGTTCTGTGGATGTTATCGTTTGGCGGGCGTGAACAGCAGCGGTAAATCGTGGTATAATGGATGTAGGAGGTGGATATTATCGCGTGGCAGGCTATAGGTAACAGCAAAAATTCTTCATTATTAGATACTATTTGGATTTAAATTTGCTTATTTAATTTGATAAGTCATTCAGTTTTAAGTTGACATGTTTGTTTGTTGTCTTAAGTTATTTTGGAGTGGGTTCTAGTTGTCGCCTTCGTATGTGCTTTTGTGTCTAGAGATTGCTTTTTTCATCCGCCAGTTTATGTATCAAATCGTGTGTTTGTATGAAATAAAATGGTATTTTTTGTGAAAAAAGCACCTTTTGTAAAAAAAAGAAAAAAAAGGAGTAACTTTTGTAATTTTCTAGTGTGAGTTATCTAAACTTCTAAACTATTAAAGGGGAAGTACAAACAAAAATAGACCTTAGCTTTTCTCAATAATTACCAACTTGTGCCATTAGAATTAAAATACTACTTTACTAAATAGTTATAAAGCCATCACGTTTTTTTTGCCAGCAGAGCCTTACCAGCCCCAACTCAATGGAAAATGATTATTTCTTTTGAACCTTAAACCAGGCCAAAATTCGGTTCAGTTTACCGCAGCTACCATATTTATTTATTTTCTTAACGATTTTGTAACACCATCAGATACATTTGATAACTTAAAACACAGGAGCATTACCAAACATTTTATATGTGCAGCAATAAGTACATCTAGCATGACAAAATGCACATTATAAATCTGACTATGTTTACATCCAAATTTTGAAATTTGGTTCGGGTTTTGTGTTTAGTTATAGAAAATACGGGCTTGCATATGGTTTAATGGAGATTTTATTTTACTAAATGTATTGCACATAATATATTTGTAGCTCCACAAATTATTCCTAAAGTCAATCGCCTATCTACTAACTTAACCCCAATTTTAGCTGCCACGTTAACCACAAATAATTTTTAATAAATTATCAGGATTTGAAAATATAAAACAGAAATTCATATATTAGGGGAATGTTCATTTCAGAAATTCATACATATTTTATTTAGAAAAATTTGGTTAGCTCTTTTATTTAATTTTCATAAGATATACGATCCAAATTAAGCGATAGTGAATATTGTACAACAAAACATTTTTATAGTATTCTAGGATATGACTCTTTTTTTTTGTTAGCTCCATTTAAATCAAATCAAGTATTGGCCAGGCGAACCGATTTTCTGAAAAGCACTTCTGTCTCGATATGACTCATTATATGTTAATAATAAGTGAATGGTATCACATGTAAATAATTTTTAATTTAAAAATATATTAAATATAAAATTATTTTAAAATAGTATGTTTCATATGTATTTTATATAAATATTAGTCCAAAGAATATATAATTCAATAAAAATATGAGAAATTGTTTAAATTAATACATTCTTAGTATCACTTTTCATGTTTAATTTAACCATATTTACTTTTAATTTTAAAGAATCAAATATACAGTTATAACCCTAAGATTAACTTATCTACACTTATTGTTTAGATTTGAGGGGTGAAATTTTGAAGTGTGAGGTTTATGATTTTAATAAAGAAATAAATACTTAAAACTTATAAATAAAAAGTTTAAAATAGTTTTTAAAAGAAACTTGAAAAATTAAATTTTGAAAAAAAAAATTCTATAAAAAAGTTCGAATTTGAAATATATAATTCGATAAATATATAATCTTTTAAAAAGTAATTATTTATATATCTTGAAAGAAAATATAGGAGATTCTTTTTGCCTTTTTAACGAAAATTCATACTTTAGTATTTGTGAAAATTTATTTCTAGAGAAAGTAAGCATGAATGATGGTATCAAAAGTGAAAAAAAAATTAGAGATTCTGTAAAAATATATAAACAAACGACTTATGTAGTTCATGACTAGAAACAAATGAATAAATTTATTATAAACGAGAAATTATATCAAAATATAGAAAATATGTTGAATTTAAACGAAAAATGAACACCCGCATGGACGTGCGGATCAAAATCTAGTGTCTATCTTGTTTTTGTAACTTTTAGTATTGTAATATGTCCTAAACTTATACGTAAAGGTGAATTTATTATCATAAAATGGTCACAGAAGACAAATCCCCTATATATGTCACATACCACTAACAAAATTGTCAAACAATCTTAATCAACTCCTTCTCACATGGGCACGACAAATATTCCAGTCATTTTAGCAAAAAAAAAAAAATCCAGTCATGATTATAATATCAAAAGTTACTTGTTTAAATCATCTTGATATTTAATAAGTCTGCGCACAATCAGACTAATGCAAAGTTCACTTTTGTTCTTAATTTTACAGATTTTTTTTGGGTTCGTTTAAAGCAAATGCTTAAACAGTGGTATTTATTTTCAGTAAATACTTTAGTAATCGGATTAAAATAAATTCATTTGCCATGCTACAATAATATTTCTATAAAATGTGTATAAAGAAGAGTTTGCTGATGCTTTCACGTGTGACCCAATCTAATCGCATATTTTAGATTTGGTCATTGGTTGGTACTCTGACACATTACTGGGCCCGGCTTCGACACCACTAGGCAAAGACAATGATTTCCTTAAAGTTGTCTAATTCCAGACTTCAGTTGTGTTTCATCCCTACACGTGTCCATTTTCTCCCATTAGGACACCACCGGATTTACAAATATGTAAAAACGTTACATGTTTAACAGTAGTTTTTAGAATCTTTGTTAAAACTTTCTAACAATAGTAGTAACTTGTTACGTCAGCTATTTTCTTTAAAATAAATCATTTTCAGTTTAAATTTTTAAAAATAATAATAGCTATTGTTATTATGGTTTAAACCAGTATGTAAGGTAAGAGACCAAAGAGCTTGGGATCGAGCTGATATTAATGGAAATGGTGTCTTCGACTTCGACTATGAAGAACTTAAGGTATAATTAATATTAAACCAATTGGTGCAAAATGAGATCTTAAACCGATTAAACATTTCTTTGCTTAAAGGATTGTGGCCTGAGAATAACAGTCTCTCCGATCATGCTTGTCTCACCGTACAATTCTCACCGGTAAGTTTTGTTTGTATATATCAAATGCTAAGTTGTAGTATTAAAATCACTAAAATTTGATCAAAGAAAAAAAATCACTACGCCTTTGTCCATTATCCACACACAAAAAAAAAGATGACTCCTGACTGAACGTAAGACACTTTCTCCAGGATCTTTATTTAACCTACGCGCCTTCGAGGAAGCTTCATGGAAAATATTGACCATACGACGTTAACGTCGCTGTATTTTCATTTTACGCGCGAGAATGACTGCTGTGTCACGTGACGAGTGGGCGACAATTATTATATCATAAGTGTATGTTCCAATCTTTGGTAAAGAAATTGTCGATGACTACTGGCCGATTCCCGGCCTTTTGCCCGTCCGTCTTATTATTTTAATAAAAAGAAAGTCACAATCATGAAAATTGTCGACCGTTCCACGTATGTCCAACTAGGGAAACGTCACGGTTTGATCAGCTTACATGGCTGCACAAAATAATAATATTTAAAAGTTTTGAAATATAGGGACTAGTTTTTCTAATATAAACCCCCTTCTTTCATCTCGCTCATAATAACAGAACGGCGAGCGACAACAGAGATAAATAAGCTCTCTGCTCTGCTGCATATTTTTTTCTTAGCTTTTTTTTTTTGAACTGAAACTTCCTTGTTATGGAGAAAACGGTAGATCCGCATCCGGTGGGTTTCAGATTCCGACCGACCGATGAGGAGATCGTCGACCATTACCTAAGGTCGAAAAATATGGATGGTAACACGAGTCATGTCGATGAAGTCATTAGCACAGTGGACATCTGTAGCTTCGATCCCTGGGAGTTAGCTTGTAAGTGTCTTACTGACTACTTCAACAGTTGTATTGAAACATGGGCTAGCTTGTAGGTGCTGGTTTTGAACACACCAGCCACGGTGAAGCTCCGGTGACACCAGATTTGAAGACCGCCTGTGTTCGTCGGAGTGGGGAACCTTGTGTTTCCATCGTTTTCTCACCTACGCTTTTAACCCCCTCTGTTAGATCTGCATGTTTCACCCGCCGGTGTACCGGACCCCTGTAACTGTTCCGATTGCCCTTTGGGTTGATTTTAATATAATTATTGTTAAAAATATATATATTAACGACTTTTAAAAATCGGGGCTTTTTATTTAGGGAAATTAGACCCACTAACTATACAAAAAACAAAAATTCTATAACTATATAAAATCTCTCTCTCTCTCTCTCTCTCTCTCTCTCTCTCTCTTCCTTTTTTTAACAACAATCTCTCTCTTCCTATCTCTCTCTACCTAAATTTTACAAATTTATTTTTTTTTTGTTATTTGGCAAATAAACCCTTTTATTTATGGTGTTTGTTATTTCTCAGCCCATTCGATTACGACAAGGAAGGAGACGGACTATGTTTGGTATTTCTACGGTCGTAAAGACAACAGAGGAGAGAGACAGAGCAGGAAAACCAAGTCTGGTTTTTGGAAGAAAACCGGTAATACGATGGATATCTTCCGAAAGAGAGGGAACCACGAGCAGATTGGTGAGAAAAGGGTTTTGGTGTTTCACTACAGTGGTAAGATTCTTGGTGGGCCGAAACCCAAATCAGAATGGGTTATGCATGAGTACGTCGCTACGTTCTTGTCTCCTACTCCGGTAATTAGTAACTTTTTTGTTGCTCGTAGTCGTAAATGTATATTCTCTGTTGATTGGATGCTGAGATGGTTGATTTCTGTTTTTTTTTTCTTTTGGTCGTATTTGGCTTTGTACAGACGGCGATGGTGACATATACAGTGTGTAAAGTAATGTTTAAGGGTGATACCAGTGATTTACCTTCGACTTCTGCTTCTGCTGGTGGTTGTGAAGTTGAGCATAGTCGCACTCTTATCACTCCTATGAACAATCTTGGTGGAGGGCTGAGTTCAGAGGCAGAGGTAAAGTCAATCTCAAAAAAAAAAAAAAATCAAGTCGATTTTTTCTTCGATATCATAGTCTGATAGTCATAAAAATTTCAAAATATATCATAATCATAGAGGATCTGACCAACGACCTCGTCCTGTTCTACCCTTTCTTTCAGGAATCTTCGTCTGAATTACAGGATCCACGTCAGTTTAGTGGTTTTCTTCATTTGGAGGAAGAAACTCAGATCGAGGATGCCATACGCAGGGCTATCAACAACCTTTCACCTCATGATTTGAACTCTTTGCTCAATAATGATTATGATGATGATGAACAGGGGAAAACTCAAGAGGTGAGCTCTTTTCTCTGATACTTATTTACCATTCATAATACTCATCGTTGTAGCACTCACAACATGTTTGCCTTCTTTGATGTGATTCAAAGTAAGCAATTCTCTCGAACCGATAATGATACATCTGAGAAGAAGAATAAGAACCTATGATGATGCACAAGGAAGTAAGATCGGAGTCAGAAGAACTGGTTTCATTCACATGATGATACAAAGATTCGTCAACAAAATCAAACTATGTTCTTTGATCTCGAGAACATGATACCATTAAAATGGATCGATCAAGAGTACCTTTTACAGTTTCCAAGTATGAGTTATGTCTTATTTTAACATTTACACACAAAAAAAAAAAGTTATGTCTTACTCCCTCTGATTTTTAAAGATACATATTCTAAACTTTTCACATATATTAAGAAATCATATTAAAAATGCATTGATTTTTGTGAATAACAATTTTCCATAACTTTTAACCAATAAAAATCCAATAAACACAATTAGTTTTCTTGAAATTAACAGATTTTTATTAAATAATACATTGAAAAAGTAAAAAATGTATCTTTTTGAAACAAATTTTTTTTCTAGAACATGGATCTTTAAAAAACAGAAGGAATATCTTGTTTTGTAACTTTTTGTATTGTATGATGTCCTACTTTATCTAAAAAAAAACTGAATTTGTGATCAAAAGATAGCAACAGAAGACAAAATTTCCACACACAAACAAAAAAAAACTTCGTGTCAACCTTTTTTTCCGTCTGATTTTTATTAAAATGCCAAAGTCCACAAATACAAGACTCATACATCTTACAACAGATACAAAGCCAAAAACACAAACTAAAA
>NC_079511.1:1156896-1161872 GCF_000801105.2 Raphanus sativus | reverse complement strand
ATATATTCAAAATAAAAAACGATGGTAAATTTGTGATGAGAAATGATTCCAGAAGACTAAACTGTATATCATTTAGCCACGGATTTCAAACTTGTCAAATCCTCTTCAACGTTGCAAACAACCTCTATTCATCCGGTCCTACTACCTAAACCCCACAGAAAAGAAAATTACAGGTCTCAACAAAAAGGAAACAAGATTGGCATCAAATCAGAATACTTAATTTTACTAATTTCAAGAGTCCCTTTAAGTCAACATAAGATTCTTGGTTGTCATGTTGATGTTAAGTCCAAATCCCATATTAGAGTACTGGTAGCTTTTTATTTTGCTTTCTCTCTTCTATATAATACCATATGTACAAATACTTGAAACAATAATTTCTCATAGTAACTAAATACTCTAGCAACCGAACTGACTAATCTATGTTCGGTATGGATGTATGGATGCAGTTATCTACTATCCAAATGAGTGGAATATATATATATGTTAATTTTCCGTATCTTCTGCACATATTATCCGCTAATAAGTAATTGGATTTATGATTAAAGAAATTGTTAGATGTATAAAGGTTGTATCATTTCACTTTAATTGCTCATCGTAGAACAAAAAGTCATGGTCCACCTCTTTTTGACTCTTCTACATCAATGTGAGTCATAATTCCTCATCGCATTAAAGATTTTTATTTCTGTGTAACTTTGATACTATATAGTATGATAATAATATACTTTGCCAATGTCATATGTCTGTTTTGGTGCCCATCATATACATGCAAAGATGCAACATGCAATCATGATGTTTCAATTCCCTCAAAAATTATTTCTAACTCTTACTCCTTTCCATCTGAGGCTTAATGGAAGGAACTGTAATAACTCTCTTAAGGAGATGTAATAGTTCTCTTATTTTATTTTTCTTTCCAGAAGTCATATATGCTTGACATTTAATTATAATAATACTGGAAACTATGTAAGAAATGTTATTTCTCACTCTTAAGTTTATACATAGGTGGGTCTATGGTTTCTTAATTCTTCACATCACATGCTTGCATATGATTGAATATTATTTTGTGTCAAATTTATTGTGCATTGGTCTAGAAAAGTAAAAAAAAACAGTTTTGGTATCTAAATCCATATGAGATAGACTGGCGTCGAATAGGTTGAACAGACTCATAATTATAACGAGATCTCAGGACAAATCTTGTAACACGACACTTGATAACGGAACTCACCATGTAAGCAAGTAAGCAACCGAAAGTACAAATACAACCCAAAAAAAGAAGGAAAACAAAAGAAGTTATATATATGGGAGCTAGCAGCCGACCCCTCCTTAAGGAAACATCTAGAAATATTTAAATAGGATATTTATAAATATAACGTGCGATATGTTGATCAAAATGCAAAATTGCAAGCCTTGAAACCTAAGCGCATCTACTAAGTTTATTTTACACGATTTGATTTATTTAATTTGTTATAACTTTAGAACTGCAGCGCAAAATACAGCTCTTTGATATTTTTTGTTTATCTGGTAGTATAACGGGCCATCCACGACACCGTTAAAAATCAAACGGTAAATGTTAATTCGTTATAAATAACGTAACTCACTTCGTCTTTCTCTCCTTCCACTTAGCTTGCAGATAGTAAGTAAGCACGCTCGTAGAGGAGTGAGCCATGGCTACACTCTCATTTTCAGTGAACACAAAATTTGGTTTACCTTCAACACTAGTCATCGTTACTGCCATTGGTCTCCTCCTTATTAAGTAATCCATAGCTCAATCTGGACATGTTTTTATGGTGTTTTATTCGTTTCACCAATCCACATCTGTATCTTAGAGATTTAAAGAAACAATATCTAACGCATACGAGTGATATCGATGAATGAATCGCATAACAACTTTTCAGGTTTTCAAGTTCCAGAGATGTGCTTCTAGCAAATTTTATTAATTCATATCGAATTCTCAAAGGTTTACTTTTCTGAAAAGTGATATAGTTACATAATATTAACATAATAAGTACCATACCTGCAAAATGAGAAAAATAAATGTTATTAATATAGTAAAATCAGTTCTTGAGAAATTTTCTATGATATTGAATGAAACATTGTTAAGCTAAGTGTTTTGTTATTTTGACCTTTTGATTATTCTACTATTTCTCTATTCGTTAGGATATATGTTTACAGTTCCATTTTAGAAATGCAAGGTAAACAAAAAAACGTGAATTATTTTTTACTTCGTAAAACGCAATGTAATTATATATTAAAAGTATATATATATGAAAATTATCCTCATTTAAGTGACTCATCTCAAACTCTGCTGATGTGTGTGTATCTAGGCCTATGTGTATATATGCTTCATTTGTGTTCCTTTGTAGTTTAATATCTCAGTTAAATATCTCACTTTAAATGCGTATGTCATTTGTGTTCCTTTGTAGTTTAATATCTCACTATGTGTATATATGCTTCATTTGTATTCACTTTGTAGTTTAATATCTCACTTTAAATGCGTATATATGCTTCCTTTGTGTTCCTTTGATGTGTTCTTTTGTTTATTATTATTGAGATCATGGAGCTGAAGCTTCTAAGTTTGAGAATACTCTTTATCATGTTTTATCAAAATCTCTTAAGATTTGAAAATGTTTTTTCTCATACTATATAATTTGTATAAAAATCAGTTTTTCTATTAAATCATCAAAAACTACTTCAAGAATAAAGAATACAAAACCTTTATATAGGAATGACTCTACAGTTAAATAAACACCATGCATTAATAAATCTATACTATATTAAAAGGAGAATATCCTCCACTCTAAAGCTGTCCACCTAGGATAATTAAATCAACCTATCATGGTTCTAATTTGACATGTCAGCTCACTCGAATTTTACACGGGCCTCTCATGTAACATGTTACTATTTTGTGTAAGCCCATCACCCAACTTCCCTTCCTAGCTTCCTCACGACCGTCGATATTGTTTCGCCTCTTCCATTTCTCCATATTGATTTCTGCAAATCCGTTTATTTGGAGTTACGACGATCCAATATCAAATCACTCAATCTTTCTTAACTCTTATCTTCATACGCGATTCTATCCTTCCACCTCCCTTAACTCCTATCTTCATAAGAGACATAGATAGGTCGATGAGGAGCTGCAGAGGCAGAGAGGAAGCTCAAAAAAAAAAACAGAAGAAGAGGCCTCAGAGCGAGACGAGTGTTTTCACAGAGAGAAGCCGCTAGAATGTGACAAGAGACAGCACTTCCTTGGGAGAAAAATCTGAGAAAGGATCTCTACACAAGTAAGTTCTCCTTTCTTTGTCAGATGTTACTTAACTATTTCTTAATATATGGAGAGCACATCAATCTATTTTGCTTTTATTACCTCTTTAAATTTTTGTTATCTGTCTAATCTTCACCGATCAAACATCTATGATTTGAGTTCTTTTGACTTGGGGGTATGAGAACATCTGAGAACGTTCTGATTTATTGCCATACAGAGATGAATCGACTGTGGTGAACTAAACACAACATTGGACGACCCTCAGCTTTCATCAGTGGCAGGTGCATATCAGTAATCAGCTCATTAGTTCACAGACTCTCAAGCCAATCCATAAAGGAACGTGGATTTCAGAATTTATTTGTCAAAAATACAGATAATCACATTCTGATTGCTGAAGCAGGAGCAATCCCTGTTTTGATTAACCTTTTAACCTCACAGGAATTCCGACCCAATACTTGCATCATCAGCCTCTCTATATGACAACAACATATGGCTGAAGTCACTTCGGTAGTTCAAGTCCTTAGATCTAAAACCATGGAAGCAAGATAAAAAAAGCAGCAGCGTTTGTGACGTCAAACATTTGGATGAAGCTCTCAAACGATTTACATCTATTCGGATCCAACTGCTTTCTCCCGTAGAAAAGGTACTATATGGTCAAACTAGTGCACTCTCTCTTTATATTTTAAACTAAAACTTCAGAATCTAATTTTAGTGGTTTATCTTTGTTTTATTGCAGTCATCAGCTGGGCAAGGTTAATTAACCACTCAGTTGAAACATAAGGATCTCTTTCGTGTTGATCGATCATAACCTGAGCTTTTTATAATTTTTCTTGTGAGAAGCCAATGGAGTATGGAAAGAAATTAACCAATCCTTAACACTTAATAATCAACTCGACTATCTCCCTCCTTTGGTTGTGTACGGTATTTTATTTATTTATGAAAAATATTATTCTGATTAGTCTAGACGTTTTCTTTACCATGTCACTGTATGTTATATGGTTGCACAGAGGCTTGGTGACTACCTGATTGAATCAGGGCTCTGAAACTCAAGCTGCTGCTATGTTCATGACACCAATATTGTCTTCATATTGAGAGGAAAACTATTTATATTATGAAATGTGATCGGTCATTTTAATATTCAAACTATGTCTTACCTTCTATCATGTTATGGATCTCGGGATTGTATGATTCTAAAGCATTCTGGTATTGTCTCCATTTGTGTCAAGTTGAAAATATTAATTCGTGGCAGTGTCATACCATAGCTTTTATGGAGTTTATGATTAGTTTTGGAGATTAATCTTTTTTTGGTGTGTGAAAACAAAAATCTTTCTGCGAATCCCAATGTATAATTGATTCACTTAGACACTAAGACACATGTAATTACGTTACAACTAACAAGTACTCTCTGTACATCAATTCCATTGAAGAAAGAAAAAAAATCATAATTGTACCAATTCTCAGACAAAACCATTGAAAAAGATATTTTACCTTTCTTCCTACTATCGTTACATACTTAGAGCATCTCCAACTCATTGCTATATTCACCTCCAAATGCTATAATAGAGTACTCTATAAATAGAGGAAAAAATAGCATTCCTCTATTGTAGAAGCATACTTTTTTTATTTCTAAACAGTTCTTTAATTTTTAAATTTTTATAATTATATCAAAAACAATTATTTTTATAAGAAAATACAGTTTTTATAAACATAAAATGAC
>NC_079511.1:1050992-1156796 GCF_000801105.2 Raphanus sativus | reverse complement strand
CTAACAATCTTTTTAGTGAAACTTTTGTTTAAACAAAGTTAAAACTGTATGAAAATCTTATAAAATTAAAATTGAAAAGGGTTGATTTGCAACTTTCAAAAATAAAAGATACTTAATGTAAAATAAAAATAGAATCTTTTGAGAATATTCTTTTTAGAGATAAAAATAGAGGAATACATTGGAGAGAAACACATCTCTATTTTAGAGATAGAAATAGGAAAATACATTGGAGATAGTCTTACATTCACGCTAAAAATACGTCAAAATAAACAAAAATGATATGAACTGCAATAAATTAGATAATTAAAATCAAAATGTTTAACCTAATAAAAATCTAGAACATTAGTTAGAAATTTAGTCTACAAAATTTTCCAAATTGGTAAATTTAGATAATTTTTTTACCCAACTAATTTATAATCAGAGAAACCTAAATTTCAAAACTATTTTAGAAACTAACTTTTTATAAAAAGTAATTTATAACTAAAATTTATAAAAAAAAAATATAAGACACAATCCGCGCGTAGCGCGGACAAGAAATCTAGTAACTTTAAAAACTAGATATAGCTTATCTAAAACAGAACTATTATCTTAATCTAACTTGTTAAGATAATTACATAAATAAATATAATAAATAAAATGTAAATAATCCATATTTATCTTCGTTATGCGATGCATCTATCACTAATTAATGCTAAAGTGTGGTTAGAGACTTTCTATAATCGACGCGACTTCGATGAAGCTTCTTGTCTTGGATATAAAGACGTGGGGTACTTGTTATTATCACTGTATCTATATATGTGTGTGTTTTACTTTGTCTTGTTATTGATAATGGACCCGTCGACGTTAACGAAACTTTAAACATGCCAAAGAAGAATGTATTTGCATTTTACGTGTTGAGAGCAACTTACTGCTTTTGTCACATGCTGAAGTGCATATCTATAGGTTCCAATATATCGTCAAAATGGTAGATATTGCAACTTGCAAATTCTATTTTTCCGCTTTTTATTTTTTTATTAAAAGTAAAAAGTGACAAGCGCACACCACGTGTCAACCATTCCACGTATGTCCCACGAAAGAATCGACGTCAGATCCATCGTCACCACCGATCTTTAATTATGAACAGACGATGATGACATATACAGTGTGTAAAGTAATCTTTAAGGGTGACCCGAGAGATTTACCTTCTTCTTCTTCGTCCTCTGCTGCTGGTGAAATTGAGCACGATCTCTCTTTGATCCCTCTTGTGAACAACAATTCTGGAGGACTGAGTACAGAGACAGAGGTGGTAGGTTACTTCACAACCCTCCTTTTGTGTCTCTTTCCCTTTTTCTCAGGAGTCGTCTCGTTTGAACTGCAGAATCCACGTCAGATTAGTGGCTTTCTTAATTTGGAGGAAGAAACTCAGTTCGAGGATGAAATGAGCAGGGTTTTCAACACTCTGCCAACTGATGATTGGAACAGTTTGTTCAATAATGATGAGGAGGAACAGGGGAATATTATGTTTATGCAGGAGGATCGCAACGATTACAAACCTAAAAAGTCACTTACCGGTGATTCTGATAGTGATTCTGATTCCATATCAACAACTGTAAGCATCATTTTTTTTATTGTTACCATTTTCTAATCCTCTGTTTTCACGTTCCACCTCACAAAGCTTAAAGTCTTGTTCCATATGACAGTGTTCCATTAAAAGTTCGAGCACTTGTGTTAGTTTTGGTAGCTGCCAGAGTCCCATTGCTCAACTCAAGAGGTGAGCTTTTATTATTTCGCTTTCTCTGATACAAGCAATCCCTAACACTAGGCATGCTACTACTTTGCCATTACTCACAACATGTTGGCTTCTTCTTTGATATGTGATTCAAGGTGAGCAAGGCTCTGGGAACCAATACTGTTATATATCCGAGAAGAAGATGAGTCCTTGTGATGATAATGCAAAGGAAGTGAGATCGGAGGTAATCAAAAGCAAAAGAGCTGGTCTCATTTACAGGATGATACTAAGATTCACCAAGAAAATCAAGCTATGTTCTTGCGTCTCAAGAACATGATACACCAATCAATGAGATCAATTAAGAATGCCTTTTGTAATTTCCAAATATGAGTTGTGACTATCTTTTTTGTAACTTTTTCGTATTATAATGCATGTCCTAATCTTATATATAAAGGTGAATTTATTATAATAGATGGTTATAAAAGACAATTTTGATGTCATTTTGATTGAGACAACTAACAAATTTGTCAAACTATAACCATCAATCTCTCCCATATGGGCCAGCCTGAGAAATCCTCGCAACAAATATTTTAGAGTCAATATTATACTATCAAATCAAAAGTGCTTAGCTTTAGCATGTCAAGATTCTCTGTCTTCATCATGTTGATATTTAATGATAAGTCCGAACACCATTAGACTAATGTTTTTTTTTTTTGAAAAAACCATTAGACTAATGTTAAGTCGCTAACTTTTGTTCTTTTACAGATTTGTTTGGTTCGTTTACAATATCATTTGTATAACAAACACTTAAAACAATAATGATTTGAGTAAATACTTTAGTAATCGGACTAAATATAAATTCATATCCCACCTAGAGTATAAAAACCTCTACAATAGTAATATTTATATATGTGCATATCAGCACAGAAATTGCTGATGCTTTCACGGGACACAGTCTGATCAAGTCGTTGTTGGTGTTCTGACACATTCCTGACAGGGTTCTGTGCCACCATTATTGTTTGACGTATTTGTTTAATAAAACGACAAATGGCAAAGAAAGTGATTTCCTTAAAGCTGCCTACAGTTCGAGATTTCAATTGTGTTTAGTCCATTAAGGAGACCACCGGATTAACAAATGTATAAAAAAGTTATGCTTATCTCATTCCAAACAACAATAAAATTTTATTCTATTTTAGTTCTCACACAAAAACTTACTAAAAATTATACTATTTTAATATAAATAAATAATATTATTCACCACACTAAACACTATTCATTCTTATTAATAAAATATGAGCCAAATATATAACAATGAAGAAATTAATAGACATAACATAGGTGTGTATATTGCTTTTTTGCTTCTCTAATTTAATATTTATAGCACATGATCTATGCCTGTGCATATGATTAATATTACTGTAATAAATTAGAGAAGTCAGAAAACTTTGTATTGGTGTCTAATTAAATCCATGTGGATTGACTGACATCAACAGTAAATTATAAAAATATAGGTCATCCACAACGATGGTATTTCAAGGAGTGTCTAGAAAAATAGAGACTCTACAAAGAATTTTAAAGCTTTTTATGACACTTATCATTCTATTATTTAATCCAAATTTTATAGATTAAATTTAATAATGTAACTATATATCATTATTATATTAATGAGAGATTATCATAGGTGCTCTGAGATCCAGCTCAACGCTAGTGTCTCACTAATATATTGTGATTAAAAATTATAAAAATTAAAAAAAAACACGAAAGAAAAAGAGTAAAAGTATTTTTTTGTATCACTGTAGAGATATTTTACTCTTAGTATTAGAACCTCTTTTACCATTTGTCTTATTTTCTTGGTCAATTTACTTTTTAATTAAAATTATTAAAAGTTTTAGTTTTAAGATATTCGTTAGAGGCTTTAACCAACGTGGTTGTTCTTATGAGCATAATAAAATCTTAGGATAAAATACAATACAAAATAACTGAATTCACTATAGATGTAACCGGTGAAATTGTAGAATAGTAAAAGTAGATATATATATATATTTACATAGTAAATAGGAAGTAAAAAATTTAATATAATAAAGAGTAAATAAAATATTTAATTAAATATAGTTATATTTTTATGTGCTACTCTAAGTTTTTCTACTAAAAGTGTGATTAGTTATTTTGGAGTAAACGAAAATTAATTAAGAAAAAATAATAACGGGAGGAAAAACATGTGTCACATATCTAGTCACAAGTCACAACCTACGCAGGCAACCCAAATTCCCATACAAAGGAAAAAAGGAAAAAACAAATAAAATCATTTATAGGAGCCAGCTGCCAGTCCCTCCTTGCACATGTCGTCACACGCTGACGAAGTAGTATATGTTGTCCAGTCGGAATATGGAGTAGTAAACTAAAGGATAGAATTAAATTAAATATACGGTTTACGTTTTTTTATCAACATGCAAAAGTACAAGCCTTCGAACCTAAGCATATCTTATCTTACACGATTCAGTTTAATCTACAATTTTAGAAGAACCATCTCAAAATACAGCACTTAGATCATTTTCAATCTCATTTCATATTATCTTCCACAGTAAAATTTAGATTAAATTTTTCCGATTATATATATTATAATGAAATAAAAATAAAAATTTCTTGAAGTAAGGATTTTTATTTTTATTCTAAAAATGAACATGATTAAAGTGAAATCCAAACTATGTTTTTCTAAAAAAAAAAAAATCCAAACTATGTAATAGTATTATTTAAAATAATAATAATAATAATAATACAATGAATGAAGATAAGATATCTTTATTGGTAGAATAACGGACCAATCACGCCACCGGTAAACATTAACGGTTAATATATTTTATATAAATAAAACAATTCCTCCCTTCGTCTTCTTCCTTCTGAGTTCCTTCCATTTTAACTTACAGAAGGGCGACAATGGAGAAAGCTCTATTCTGATAATCTTTATATTTTTGAACTTCATATTCCTTAGTTAAACTCTCTTGGCTCCTTGGCAAAATGGAAAATCGGGTGGGGTTCAGATTCATTCCTACCGACGAGGAGATCGTAGACCATTACATCAGGCTCAAAAATCTAGGTGGTTCCACCAATAGCCATGTAGATGAAGCCATTAGTACAGTCGATATATGTAGCTTCGATCCTTGGGAGTTGCCTTGTTAGTGTCAAAAGACTTTCATTTCCCCACCCGAACTGTTGTATCGAACCTACTACTGTAATTAATTAGTTTTCTTTTTTTTTTGGTTTGCCAGGCAAGTCACGGAGGGAATCGAGAGATCAGGTTTGGTATTACTTCGGTCGGAAGGACAACAGAGGAGAGAGACAGAGCAGGAAAACCAAGTCTGGTTTTTGGAAGAAAACGGGTGTTACGATGGACATCTTCCGAAAGAGAGGAGATCGCGAGAAGATTGGTGAGAAAAGGGTTTTGGTGTATCACTTGAGCGGTTCCAAGTCTAAATCTGATTGGGTTATGCATGAATACATCGCTACCTTCTTGCCTCCTACTGTGAATCACAGGAAACTTGAAGGAGATGAAATATTTCTTTAACTCATTTTCATTCAACTTAAGAACTTTACAGGAGGAGATACATTATATATAGTAAAGGCATTGCTAACCCTAGTCTCCTCATTGACACGTGATGGCACATGAGCCAAGACAATCAAAACTGTTAAAGGTAAAGGAGTCGCGTGCTAGCTGTCCCATACTGCGAGCTGGCTTCTTGGTACGGTGATCACGACAGGGGATAGTACTGGTCTCTTGTCTTGCTAAAACAGGTAAAGACTCAACGGCTATTAAAGCTTCTTCAGAGGACTTCGTGACTGTTTCGATAGTGGGCCTCGTGACCTGAATCTGTGATTGAGTACTCGGCCCAACTGGTAATGTCGAAGTCTCTGGCTTGTCTAGAGTGTTTGAGACACTTAGACTGATACGCCCCCTCAAACTTGGGGAAGGAGGAAAGGAGACACCAAGTTTGCTTCGAAGTTTAAAGAAAGCATCTTGACCGAGAGACTTGGTGAACACATCAGCTAGTTGCAGAGATGCTGGGATGTGTTTGACTTCCAGAGCTTTCAGCGCCACCCTCTCACGAACATAGTGAAAGTCGACATCAAAATGTTTTGTTCGTTTGTGAAACATGGGATTGGCGGTCAAGCAAACGGCCGAGAGGTTATCACAGAGAAGGAGAGGAGTGCGCTGTTGGTGAAGTCCCATTATCTTGAGTAGATTCTGCAACCAAACCACCTCAGATGTAGCAAGAGACATAGTCCGATATTCAGCTTCAGTGGAGGACTTGGACACAGTATCATGGCGTTTTGCCGACCATGAAATAAGGTTAGATCCAAGGAGAGTGCAGAAACCTCCAGTGGACCTCCTTGTCTCTTTACATCCAGCCCAGTCGGAGTCACTGTAACACAACAGAGTAGAGTCTGTGTTTGCTTTAATGCTTACACCCATATCAACCGTTCCCTTGATATATCGCAAGATGCGCTTCAATAGATTGTAGTCAGACTGAGTTGGAGCATGCATGCGTTGACAGATGAAGTTGACTGAGAATTGAATGTCTGGCCTGGTGAGAGTGAGGTATTGAAGTTTGCCAGCCAAACAACGGAAATGAGATGGATCAGCAAACGCTTCATCCTGACCCGGTACCTTATCAAGCTTCAAAGGGAGAGGTGTGGGCATGGGCGCGCAGTCACTCATTCCAGCAGTGACTAGCAGTTCTCGAACATACTTAGACTGATTGAGAAACAATCCATCTTCAAGGTGATGAACCTGAATCCCTAAGAAGTAATGGACATCACCCATGTCCTTCATCCGAAACTCTTTACTCAGTTGTTGCAGAAGATGATGCAGAAGAGTTGCATTGTTACCGGTCAGAATCATATCGTCCACATACAGAAGAAGGTAGATGACAGAGGATCCTTTATGATAGATAAACAGAGACGGATCCGGGAAGCTACATTGAAACCCAAAATCCAGAAGAAAAGAGCTGAACTTGTCGAACCATGCTCGAGGGGCCTGCTTGAGCCCATAAATAGCTTTCTTAAGACGCCAAACGTGATCAGGATTGGCTTGATCAACAAAACCTTTAGGTTGAGTCATATATACTGTTTCCTTCAAGTCCCCGTGGAGAAAAGCATTTTGAACATCAAGTTGCTTGAGAGGCCATTTCTTTGTGACAGCAACATGAAGTACAGTTCGAATGGTGGCTGTGCGAACCACCGGACTAAACGTTTCATAATAATCGAGACCCTCTTCTTGTTCATTGCCACGAGCCACAAGGCGAGCACGGAGTTTCAGTACATTTCCTTCAGCATCAAGTTTCTTCTTGTAGATCCACTGAGAACTGAGAGGATGTTGATCTTCGCTTGGAGGGACGAGTTCAAAAGTCTCAGTTTCTTTCATGTTATCAATTTCTGTTCCCATTGCTCCATTCCAGCCAGGATGGTTCAAAGCAGCTTTTAAGGACTTAGGTTCTGCAAACTCATCTTTGACTGTGAATAAGGCGTATTTCGGATTAGGCTTAATGATTCCAGCTCGTGCACGAGTTGTCATTTGATGCACCGGAGGAGCATATTGAGGTTGAGCCACTACTGGAGGAAGGTGTCCTTCAGCATCACCAACTAGATTGTCATTGAGAGGAGGGGGAGATGGTGGTGGCAACGGAGAGAGCACACCGGTATCAACAGGTGGAACAGGAGCTGCAGCAGGTGGAGTGACGGGAGGAACACGTCTGGAGGGAACCTCATCTTCAATAGGAGAAGAGACTGTATCCTCTGGAGTAGGAGGAGGAGACAGTAGAGACGCAGCTCGCCAAGCATTCAACAAAGCAGACTGACTTGACTTGTGAAAACCGCTGTAGACATCAGCAAAGGGAAAGGAGCCTTCATCGAACAGGACGTGTCTACTGATGAAGACCTTCCCAGTGGGAGGGTAGAAGCACCGATAACCTTTGTATTTCTCATTGTACCCAACAAACACACAGACTAACGAACGAGGATCAAGTTTATTATGCATGTATGGGCGCAGAGACGGGAAGCACTTGCAACCAAAGACTCGTAGAGCAGAGTACAGAGGTGCTCTGTTATGGATCATCTCATACGGACTCTTTCGATCCGGTAGAACTGACGAGGGTAAGAGATTGATCAGAAAGGTGGCAGTGAAGAACGCCTCAACCCACAGATGTTGAGGAACACGCCCATGAAATAACATCGTCAAGCCTAACTCTGTGAGATGACGATGTTTGCGTTCAGACAAACCATTCTGCTGCTGCGTATGAGGACAAGAAATGAATTGTCGAATGCCGGAAGCCGCAAGATGACTGAGAAACGCTTTACTGATAAATTCACCACCACCGTCACACTGAAACTGTTTTATTTTTCTCTGAAGTTGATTTTCGACCATTTGTTGAAACCGAACAAACACAGAGAAAAATTCAGACTTGAGTTTCAAAGGAAAGAACCACGTAAAGCGAGAATAATTATCTATAAAGATCACGTAGTACTTAAACCCTTGTGAAGACACAACAGGACTAGGCCCCCACAAGTCACAATGAATCCTCTCAAGAGGATGATTCGATACAAAATCAGAAGATAAAAACGGAAGTTGACAACTCTTCCCTACTTGACAAGCATCGCAGAGAGACTGAACGCTTGACTTATTAAAGACTATGGCTTTATTTCTTGACAGCAACTGAAGAACCTCCATGTTGGGATGGCCAAGCCGCAAATGCCAAATCCCTTCATTTGTTGCTCGCTGTCTAAGCGAATAGAAAGCTTGAAACTTGGAGTTCTTCAGTAAGTAAAGGTCTTTATGTCTTTGACCCCTGGTGAGCACCTGCTTTGTCACCTTGTCCTTAATAAACACAGATTCAGAGTCAAAAGTGACCTCACACGGATAATCTGAAGTGAGTTTGGACACTGATAATAAGGACTTTGTTATATCAGGGCATACAAGTACATCATTCAAACGTAGAGTACCTTGAGGAAGCTGAAGTGCAATGGAGCCGACATGTGTGATAGGCAGGTAGTCACCATTGCCAACAATCACCTGATCATTACCGAGATAGGCTTCTGCAGACTGAAGTTGGGAGGGATCGTTGGTGATGTGAGCAGAGGCAGCAGAGTCAGGATACCACTCTTGTCCTGACTGATGCGGTTGAGAAGGTTGAGAAGACAACTTCATGGCAGCTAGAGCGTTGTGAACTGTATCAGGAGTCTGAAAGTCTTGATCAAACCGATTGTAACACTTTACAGCAGTGTGTCCAACTCGCCCACAGATTTGACAGGTAGGACGAGAAGAGGAGTTAGAGCCGGAGAACTGCTGAGTAAAACCTCTTCCTCTCGTAGAGTAAGTACCACCTCGACCTCTGTTTCCTCTGTTGTTGTAGTACCCTCTTCCTCTGTTAGAGTAACCACGCTGAGTGTTGAAAGCCAAGTGTGGTGAGACCTCTGGTGGTTGAGAGTGAATCTGAAGTTTCTCATCAAAGTTTATGAGTTTGAAAACTGCATCTTCAAAGTTCATCTCAGGAACCGAGTCCATAGAGTGCTCGATGACAGTACTAATGGACTCATATTCCTTACCCAAACCATTTAGAGCCCCATAAATCATCTCAGCATCAGATATTGGACACCCAATAGAGTCAAGTTGGTCACACACACCTTTGACTTCACCAAGATACTCTGTCATCGACTTTTGGTTCTTCTTCAGACTTTGCAGCTTTCGTTGTAGATCCAGTTTGCGTGTGGCTGAGACTCGGTTATACTTCTTCCCGAGGCTAAACCACACTTCCTGAGCCGTGTTCAGACCATAAACAGAGCGAAGAGCTTCTTCAGACAGAGAGCCAAACAACCAAGCCATAACAAGTTGATCTTTTCGGATCCAAGTTACAAACTCAGGGTTGGCTTGTTCTGTAACCGTATCTCCATCACGAACAGAGACAGTGGGTAGAGGACGAGGAGTGGTTCCATTGACAAAGCCCAAAAGGGACTGACTTGAAAGAAAAGATTCAAACTGAGTTTTCCATAAGAGGTAATTTGTGGAAGAAAGTTTCAAGGTTACGCAATGAGAGATGCTCAAGGTAGGAGCAGTAAACGCATCCTGAGGTTCAGCCATGGATCGACTAGTGCTCTGATACCATGTGAATCACAGGAAACTTGAAGGAGATGAAATATTTCTTTAACTCATTTTCATTCAACTTGAGAACTTTACAGGAGGAGATACATTATATATAGTAAAGGCATTGCTAACCCTAGTCTCCTCATTGACACGTGATGGCACATGAGCCAAGACAATCAAAACTGTTAAAGGTAAAGGAGTCGCGTGCTAGCTGTCCCATACTGCGAGCTGGCTTCTTGGTACGGTGATCACGACAGGGGATAGTACTGGTCTCTTGTCTTGCTAAAACAGGTAAAGACTCAACGGCTATTAAAGCTTCTTCAGAGGACTTCGTGACTGTTTCGATAGTGGGCCTCGTGACCTGAATCTGTGATTGAGTACTCGGCCCAACTGGTAATGTCGAAGTCTCTGGCTTGTCTAGAGTGTTTGAGACACTTAGACTGATACCTACTACTGATCAGGTTAGTTTTTTTTTTTTGAAAGAATTCAAATTCTCGAATTAACCTTTGTGCTACAGCGGATGGATTAAAAATGAATGAAGTTTTAATTAACCTGATCAGGTTAATTTAAAGTTTTAATTGGCTTTTGTGTTGCTTATTATGGTGATTGATTATTTTTTTGGTGGGGGGGGGGGGGGGGGGGGGTTTGTACAGATGACGTCATATACTGTGTGCAAAGTAATGTTTAAGGGTGACCCCAGTGATTTGGCCTTCTACTTCTTCCTCTTCTGGTGGTGAAGTTGAGCATATGAACAATTCTGGTGGATCTGAGGTGGTGGGTCTCTCCTCTATCTCCTTTCTCTTCTTTTGTTTCGGTCAAAGTCATAGAGAATCTGACAACGACTTCGTTTTGTTTTTCAGGGATTAGAGAATCCACGTCACTTTACTGGTTTGCTCGATGCGGAGAAAGAAACTCAGATCGGTGATGCTATTCGCAGGGCCATATTCGACAATGTTTCAACTCATGATTTGAACGCTTTGCTCAATTTTCAAAATGATGATGATGAGCTTGTTAATCGTTTGTTTATGCAAGAGGATCGCAATGATTACAGACCTAAAATGTCATTGACGGTTTCATTAGCGATGATGATGATGATGATGATGATAGTGATTCTGATTTGATATCTGCTACAACAACAACAGTGAGCTTAGTTTTACTATGTTAATCCTCTGTTTTCAGGTTGTGCCTTCAAAAGACAAACGTTTTGACTGTGATAGGGTTCCATCCAAACTTCGAGCAGTACTTATGATAGTTTTGGTAGCTCAAATCGTCGTATAGACCAAATCACAGACCTAAAAAACTCTCCCAGCTCAACAACTAAGCTAATGTCACCAACTCAAGTGGTGAGCCTTATTCTCTCTCTTTCTTTGAGACCTGACAGTCCCTTAATGCTAATCATCATGCTAACATGTTTCGCTTCTAATTTGATATGCTTCATCAAGGTGAGCAAACCTCTAGAAACCAGTCTTGATACATCCAAGGAGACCAAGAATCATTATGAAGATGTACAAGGGACTGAGATGGCAAAGTGTGAAATGGATGAGAAGGTCATCAACAACAAAAGAGCTGGTTTCTTTTACAGGAAAATTCAAACCTGCATCAAGAAAATTCTGCTATGCTCTTCTATCCCCCTAAGAACATGATAATTAGTTAATAAATGAGATCAATAAGTACTTTTAGTATTTTCCAAATCTGCAAAAGTTCTATGTTATGTCTTATCTTGTTTTGTGACTTTTTGGTATTGTGTGTCCTAATGTATATAAATAAAGGCCAGTTTGTGATAACAAGTGGCATGAAAAGATAAAGTTGTCAAATTCTCTGGGACGTAGCATCAGCCTGTACCCAAACGATCCTACCTAACCCTTACAAGATACATCAGATTCAAGAATGTAGATAAAGATTAATGTCGAGTCAAAATACACTATACGTATACCATGTTGTCAAGTTGATGTTCAAGTCCAAAGCCCACTAGATGTAACGCTAACTTTTATTTTGTCCTCAGTATTTACAGCGTCATTCGTAAACAAATATTTGAAACACAATTCATTTCACTATCTTGTTAAATAATTTAGGTAGATAATTAAGCTTGTCGATATGAAAATCTAATTCACCATACTATATCGGTTTTATATAATTTAATCAAACATTGAAGCTGTGTATAAAAATATCAATTTCACTAATGTCTGCATTAAATGTATGTAAGGGCATCTCCAACCCCACTTTATAATTTACTCCAAATTAAAAAACGGAATTGAAAATAGTGTGGAACATGAAGTCATGACCAAAAAATAAAAGCATTACTCCATAAATAGAGTAATGCTTTTATTTTTTGGTCATCACTCCATTTTCAGTTCATTTTCAACTCTATTTCTCAATTTGGAGTAAATTATATAGTGGGGTTGGAGATACTCTAAGCATGCACCTACTTTTTTGAAGTATTGTGGAAAATTGAATATAGGAATATGCTTTTTTCGTATGTATCCAACATTATTTGCGCTAATAAACAATTGAGTTTGTGACTAGAGAATTTGTTAGATGAAAAAGGTTGTATCATTTCGCTTTTAGTACTCGTTTTTACAGTATATGACAAAGAAATGGTCCACTACTCCTTTTGACCATCATCAATCTCTAGTTAGTCCTACCTAAACCTTTAATTCTTGTTCCAATTTGTCTTTCTTATATCTATGATTTCTACGAAATTTCTTGTTTTTTGTCAGAGAAATTTCTTACTTGTTATGTATCCATGTTTTTATTTTGACATAATTAATGGACTATTAAGGTTAAACGGATCATTCATCATTTTCTAAATAGGTCAGCAAATGAGAAGACAAGCTCAAGAATGAAGATACTTTCATACTCTCTTGGTAGTAGTTACTACTACTGTCAGTCTGTCACATGATAATTGCAGTATTTATATGGAAAATAAACGTCACTCTGTGTCATATCAAAATCTAAAATGTCACTGGACAGGCCTTCAACTGGAAAATCCTATTTGCCCTCTTTTCTTATTGATAGTAACGTAGTCTTCTTTTCTTTCAAGCATTTCAACATCACAAGGTAAAGAGACTTGTTGGGGCAAGTTATTTTCTTATTCCTCTAGTTTGGCGGGAGAGATTTTATTTAAAGAATTTAGGAACAGTGCAAATCTACCTCAAATTCTAGTTTGCAACCTACCACTTTTATTTATTATAATATATCTGTGGGAGATCGTGAAATTAAACTCCTCCAATATCAATAACGCCAAAAGAAAAGGGTCCAATACAAAAAGAGAACGAAAGTAGAAAAGATCCAAAGATTCCAAATGATGGCCGCTTTTTGGTTTCCAAGTCCTCGAAGCAGCTGAAACTGACCCTTTGTTGAGAAGTAAGAGCGGCGCGTGTAGTCTATACTTCCACGTGTTCCAATCAGTTAACATATTTAGATTTGGTCGGTGTTGGGAGGTGGAAACGTTACGGGCCCCATCACTGTCACTGCCTTGCTGTTCCAATATTCCCCTATTTCCAAATGCTGCGGAAAATATATAAATTAATCTTTTTGTAACATAATTAATTATTTTCATTATTTTACCCTATAGTATTTTATTTCATTTTTCTATACCAATAAAATAAGAAAGCCATTTTTTCCTCAAAGTTGTGTCACTCACTTTCGAGTTTGCCACGGTGTCGTGTCCGTACACGTGTCCATTTTCTCCGCATGGGAAACCGCTGGATTCACCTTGTTCCCATGACTTTCAAATATACACACACAAAACAATCAATTGAATTAGTATGAAATTTTCTCGTAATATAAGTTTTTCTTTTAACAACCATAAATTTGAAAAAGTACGAAGACATGACTCATATTCAACCAAGCATTTGCTTCAGAAAATAAAATTATTATCCTAAGTTTGATAAATCGGATAAACTTATTATCATAATATATAGTTATGAAAGACGAATATCTTTTTTAATAAATCGGATAACCTTTTGAAACAAAACCCACAATAATTATGAAACCTACTACAATGCAACTACGCAAGTTTTCACTCTCAGTAGTTTAAACATATGGAGTGAACATATAATACATAATCTTGAGAAACTTCATGTCAGATATTTGCAAACTGCGAATATTCTAAAATACACAATGGACTCGTGTTCTCACTTTTCAAGTGCTCACAGCTTGATTGTCCCAAAAGAAACAAATCAAGAAATCATAAAAATACCACGCGAGCTCGTGGGATCTTTGGTTGTAACTGAAGAATTCTCATTTAGCAAAATAATTTTCGTACGTACATGCGTTGTATCGGCGAAACTTCCCCAGTGATTATTGTCGAACTGATAAGAGTGGTCAAGCCACCTACAGCTGTCGATTTCTGGGATTAGCTCTTCTAAGTCATTACAATAGTCACCACCATAATCTTCGACAGGGTCCTTGTTGTGCGTCAACATCTAAAATTATCATACAATCATCTAAGCCAATTAAATCTATTCATATCAAACCAAAATCGTACTGAAAAGGTCATATGAATACTAATTCGTAGGTGAAATAATCTGATTTGATTGGTCCTATACTTTTTTCTACCTAAATAATTGTTATGTTAAAGAAATACATCTTGCTAAGATATTAGTCTCATACTGAAACCGTACAAAAAAGATATACACATAGTTTCTATATTTTTTAAAGTTAACTGTGAACTAATTTAAATCGCTTTTACCTACTTTAAATACATATACCAACAACTTATATATATGAAAAAATTGTTCCCATGTTATGTAAAGTACCTGGGGGTGATTAAGCATAGGATCTGCAATGATAGTGGGAGATAGATCTATCACCGCAGGGGAAGCATCTACGGCGACGCCACGCAGTGATCTTGTCTTTTTCTTGAGTTTGCAGAGAACAAATGCGTCCTTCACATAATTCATAGATAGTCACTAATTAACGCTTCAGTTCATATATATATAATTGGGGTCACAAATTTATATTTTGATCTCATTTATAAAGTTACTATTAACAGAATTTAAAGTGGAAAATGAGAAGGGTTGCAGTTTTAATATCGCTTTTGGTCCTTTAATTACTACCTTATTGGGGTGGTGGAGAAAGGAATGAAATTCATGGATGATCCAAGTGAACTTGTGTTGTTGGGTTGTGGTGGATAGTAGAGTAGTTGATCTTCTGTTTTTGTTTTCTTGGAACACAAGAAACTTCTTTAAACCGACAGGGTTACCATCAGTGTCCTTAATCGTACAGCTATTCCCCGTTATCTTCCAGTGTCCTGTCTTTGATGCCCTCTTCCTCCGGTTGAGTTTTCCGAACTTCTCTACCGGCGATATAAAGTACCAAGTGTGACTCGATTCTATCTTCGCCAACCCTTTTCAAATAACACATAAACATGAATAAGTGATGTTAAATTCTTAATATGAAAATTTAGGGTTTATGATTTTAATTAGGGTTTAAACATAACCCACCGGGTAAATCTGCTGGTTCATGGTGACATATGTTGACCTCGTTTATTTGTTTCCCTGAGGATCATCATTTTCTGTGATCTTGTTATTCAAGTAGTAGTTAATGAGCTCATCTTCGGGTGGGTTAAATGTGTACCTATTCATCTCTATTAACCAAGACACTTAGTTTGTTATGACACAGGTGAAAACGATGGGCTACAAATCGAATTTGTAGAAAGCCACAAAAGAAAATGAGATTCTGTTATTAGAGTTTTGATGATATCTAAGAACTAAGGAAAAATAAGAGAGGAGTTCAACTGATGGAGCAAGGCTTAACTTAAATAGGAGTGTTCGCCGGTAAAGATGTTTACTTATATTTAATTTGTTAAGGACCTAAATGTTATAAGAAAAAATCCACAGACATGAACAAGGGTTAACTAAAACACTGAACCAAAGAGAAAACGACAAAAAAGCATATGAGAAGGCATGGCACTATGCTATAGTTTAGTTTAATTTTCGTCAAATAAACGTTATATAATAACACGAAATGTACGGCAACAAGACCTCGCCGACACAGAGTTCTTTGTTTTTCTATTAACTGACAAAGAAAGAGTGTTTTCTTTTACTTTAAGAAATCAAAGTAATTTTAACTTAAGACAGCGAAGAGCTACCCTTTTCTTAAGACAAAGAAGGGTTTTCAAGATCTATTATGTCTCAATATTAACCGACTTGCAATTTATACGACAAGTCCATAGATAAGAAAAATCAAATATGACCCATTCCTAAGATTTCTAATGAAAAGGAAAACAAAAATACTCTAAAACATAAACACGACTCCATCTACCACTAACAGGTCTAGTAACTAGTATATCTGGCAAAAGAAAAACATGTCACTAACCCACGCTAACTGAATAAAAAAATTGTAATGCTAAAATATGTAGAAAAAGCCTGATTTTCTTTTGATAACCCTACCACAAAGATAGCACCATGTGGGTGCCACATTCAAGCTGCTGAAAGCATAATTCCAAACTGAAAAGAGATCACATGTGAGTGTAAACCACATGAAATCTTGAACTTAGTTTTCGAAAAGAAAATTTGTCAGTTAATATAGTATCATTATCGGATCTAATAAAACTGAAACATTTTATTTGGACGGTCTTCAGAGATTTTGCTTTTCTGAAACCTAAAATTTTCCACATTAAATTATTAAATAATGTAAAAGGAAAGACCAATAATTCGCGCTGAAAATGTAGTCACCTTTTTTTTGCTTTACATGTCACTAGAACTTTTCTTTTGTCGACCCACTAGGACTTATATACGCACTAAAATACTTGCTTCGAGTCGAACGAACAGATATTTTAAAGTTAACTAGATTTTGACCCGCGCTTTTAAAGCGCGGGTTTATTTTCCTTTATTTTTTTTTTTAAATTGACAAATATTTAATAAATGTCATATTTTCATATATTTGTTTTTTATATAAAAAACTTAAGCTTTTTATCTTTCTTTATCGTGTTTCCTTTTAAATGAGTATAGGCCTGATCACAATATCCGGACCCGAAGAACCAACCCAAAACCGACCCAAAAATCAGGGTCCCAAACCCGATCAGACCCGGGGTAAATATCCGAATGAATTCTAAATTGCTATATCCGAAGAACCGATCCGAACCCGATCCGAACCGAGAACCAAATGAGTACCCGAAGATACCCGAAATGTGAATATATATCTAAAAATATATGTTATAATTATATTTATAATTATTTAATATTTGAAATTAATATCATAAGTTAACTATAGTAGTCATTTTAGTATTTTTGAGTATTTTTGGATAAAATATGATAGTTTGGATAAAAGTTTACCCAAAAAAATGTATAGAATGGATATTTTTGGTTACTTTTGAGTAATTTGGATACAAAAATTTGAACTGAATCGAATACTTTGGTTATTCTGAGTATAAATAACCGAACCCGTTTTAGATATTTTGGTTATTTGGTTATTTTTCAGGTTCTTGTGCATGAGAACCGAACCCACCCGGACCCGGAAAGATCTGACTCGAACCCGATCCGAAAAAAATAAAAATTGAATCTGATTTGTTAATCGGCCCAAATGGCCCAAAAGATATGATATGGGCAATGGGCTGGATTTTAAAAAAGTGACCCAATATAGATGTGTTATTAATATTACTTGATTGCCCTTAATGAAATATGCAATGTTATTAAAAAAAGGGTATTTTTAGTAAAAAATCCAATAGGATCCTGCTTTAATAGTATAGATTATACAGTTACGCCATATGCATTTCAGAAATTATTTTTAAAATTTATTCTTAAAATTTGCAACATATTATATTTTCTTAATAGTTACATAATATGATTAGTTAGGAATATTTGTATCCAAAAAATCCAACTCGGAATCAACCCAAAAATCAAAATCTTATATTCTATTAGATTTGGTCTATGTACTCGAATGATTCTTAAGGTGTTATATCCGAAAACCAATATCAAATCTAATCTCAACTGAAAAGCGAACAGTTTTTTTAAAAAATGTTTGAAAATATAATTTTTAATATGTTATGTTTATATATATATATATATATATATATATGTTAATGAGTTAATATGGTCCTCATTAAATTGAAATAAAATCAATTTTAATAATTTTTTAATCGAATAATTTATTTAAAACCTGTTAAACTGAAACCCGTTGAATATATTTTTATAAATACATTTCCATAATAGTATCAAATACACATTAAAATATACTTAGAATTTAAATTATATATTGATCATGTAATTAGGTATCAAATACAAAATGACAGAAACCTTTAAATATAGATAGGAGAAAAAATGGTGGTTACATCTGCAATAAAATGTTTATATTTAATTAGATGCAAACATGCAGTAGTGTGATTATCACGCTGAAGTAAACATAATTTGATTCTTTTAGTTCGATTGCCCGGCCCGATTATTACGCTCAAGTGGTGGTTACATCTGAATTATGCAGTTAATATTTTTGAAGTATATATGGTTGAGAATATTTAATTAGACACAACCTATTATCAATGGGGCATACTTCAACTTTAATAGTATTGATTATCACTTTTTTCTTGATCAAAGTTAATTATCACTTTCTTTAGCAAATAAACGTAATTATAACTCAGGATTCACTTTGTTCCTTTTCTCTCTTTATGGCGGCGTCTCACGCCATTACTTATACTAGAGATTTTTCCCGGGCTACGCCCGGGTTAGACAAATATAAATGTATTTAATAAAATAATTTACATATATTACATCTATTGATATAATATATAAATGATGTATTGAATTATAAATGAGTAAAACTGACAATTTATCATTTTTACTATCTAAAAACACATATAGAAAGATCAGAAAATGTGAAATGAATAAATAATAGTTAAAATATCTAAGTTATGATCAAAAAATAATATATTGGATTATCATGAAAACAAATTATTAGTCATAGGTAAAGTCCATCTAATTACGATAGAAATGAATTATGTATTACACATGTAAAATCTGAGAACGTACAACATCACTATTCTAACATAGTAGATATTCAAAGATTTTTTTTTTTTTTGCTTGAAATCAGTGAGCTTGCACTACATCAATATGAGTGCTTTTGGTAGAAATATAAAGATGTGAATCAATATGAGTTGATGACACTTACAATAATGTTTTCATGACTGCTACCAATTGTAGAACAATCCTCTAAAAATCACCAAAAAAGCCTCAAAAGTTTACATCAACATTTATTTAATGCTAAATTTGAAGTGTTTATAAAATTTAAAACTATTAATTTTTTCTTTAATTTTTTTTTGTTTAAATTTTAGTTTACTCAAACCATATTTTGTTTAAATTTTAGTTTTTATTATGTATTTTGTATTTTTATTTTTGGTATGTAAATATTATAATCTATTATAAAATGTAAGTAGTTATACAATTATAAAATTATTTTCATTTATTTCTTTTTTCTGTTATATGAATTTCAAAAAAAAAAATCTCCAAATTTCTGATATTTTTATTGGAAATTATGTATAAGATGATGACCAAAAATGAAAAAAAAAAATTGATTAAATTTTAGTTATATGTTTAATTGGTTGGAATGTAGAAATCTTTCATTTCACTTAGTTTTTTATTAATTTTATTTCCAATTATTCTCTTAGTAATTTAATTGACCATCCCCTTTAAATCTACAATCCTTTTAAAATATATTTTTTCTTTAAACACCGTTTTTAAAATTGTAATATTTTTCTATATTAAAAAACTTACAACTACTTTACTAAAAAACTAAAATCTACCAACTAAATTCTCACAACAATCAGGTCCATGATCCGAATATTTGTTTATCTTATTTATATAATAAGTTTTGATGTAAAACTTTGTTAAATGTACAACCAATTATAATTTTATTTTAGTTTTAGAACCACTTTACATTAATCAAAGTGTCAAGATTTCCTTTCCCCACAATGACACCACTCTTAACCACTGTAATAACTCGTTCTAAGATTAAAAAACACTTAAATAACTTATACTATCACAACCATAACCAGCGTTTTGTTAACAGTAACCAGCGTCTTGAAACACACGATTGGACCCAACATCTAGAGAACATGTTTCTTCATCCAGGAGACCATTTAGGATCTTTAACTATTGTTCTCCGTATGCCTACTCTTTGCTTTTTCCCACGTGATAATTAAATGCTTGCAACACTTAATACATATTCATGTGTAGTATGAATCTGGAATTTAGAGCTGCACATTCTTTCAAGTGCCGTTAAAGTTACATGCTTGGTACACTAAAAAGCCATGAGCATTAAATAGCTGAGCTGCAGATAGCTTATCATCCTCCACAAGCAATGTTTGGTACGACGGTTTCTTTGAGCAAAACCGGTTCTAGCTTTGCTGACGTGATCAAAATCTTGTAACCTCTGCAACATCGCAATTACATTATAGATTTCCCGCTTCTGGTCTCTCCAACCAAATTTATTGCTTGAAACAGAGGGGAATAAAAGAGCAAATTGCTGATCTATCCAGCTCCCGTATATGAAAAGATTGCTGATCTATCCAGCTCCCATATATAAGATCCTTGTTCCATAGAAACCTTTGCCTGTTCACAAATCACACCCAAGATTTGAGCCCACATTCAAACACTAAATATCAAACTCATTTTTTTTTGTTTACCAGACTTGGGTGTGATCCAAGCGCATCTTTTAAAACAATCTGAGAAGCAAACACCAGAACCACCAATCTCTTAGCCTCATTCGATTTCTCTATAAAAAGAAATATGACCACAACATCTTCAACGAGTTAAGGTTACATTTCTCCGTGAGAGCTTTCTTGATAAGTCTGGGTCACAGATCAAACAAAACCTGCTCAAAGAGATCAGTTGTATTTTGGTGAGACATTATTAACATCAACATACTACAGAAAATCTGAACCAAACATTATTTCTGAGTGAGAAACCATCTAGAGAAGCAAAGTTTGTTTCTTTACATGTATTATTGCAGAATCTGTGAGAATTTTCTGGTTGCCGGTCCTACATTGGCCTGCAAGAAAAAAAGAGAATCTAAACTCATTGGTTCTCTCTAAACAGAAAAGGGAAGATGTACCAGTTCCATAGAATCTAACTTGTCGTTCTTTCAACTCATGGGAAGTAAGGTGACCACGGTTTGCCTTGTTGATCTTTTGTAACCATCAGCAAGAAAGGTTTACAACACATTTCCTAGGCTACTAAGATAACAGAGAGAATAATTTCTCTACAGTGATAACCATTTTTGCTAGCTGCATTCCCAGGAGCGAGCCCACGCTTTGTACCCACCTATATAACAGCACCATGATCCATCCATAGCCTACTCTGAACATGACTTAACAATTAAACAAAACTTAGCTGAACTCGAAAAAAAATTGAGATCATATATCTTTTAAGATATACAAAGCGAGTAAGCCATCACATGTTCAACAGATCAACAACACATGAAGTAGCCTTACTAATTAGAGCCAAGTTCCTAAATCTTACGCAACCTGCAAATAAGACAGAGATATAAAAATTATCAGTACGAATGAACACAGAGCATTTCGTCGGAATAATTTGATTACATAAATATCAAAATCTGGAAAACAACAATAGCCTAGCCTAGACAACAGAGGAACCCTTGAAAATTGGAGAAGAAAACTCTCGATTAGCCATAACGGTATTAGTTCACTATAAGAAATGTGAAGAGAAGATGATTTGAAGAAGAGAAACACTTACATATTTATATCTGAAAACGCACCGCCTTAAAGATCTAAGCCACGCATTGAAGACGTAATTGTGGGCAATCAAATTAATGGGACTAATCAAGAAAAAGAGACGGTTTCAGAGATTAGGAAAAGCTCAGGCGTCACCTTGCGCCTTAGCACAAATAGGAGAGATAAAGAAGCTTCTTCGCTTATTAAGATCAGCCCAAATTCAGCCCACATTCGGTTTGACGTGGAGAAAAGGAGGCACCATATTGGATGATTTTAATTGCCGACGTGGATGGTCTCTCTGTTGCTCGTATTCTCCTTTTAATATTGTTTGATAATGTATGTTTAATTTTTTTTAACGTGTTAATTATTTTTGTATTTAGGTACGAGACACATGTTTCATCGTTTGGTCAAAATATATGATCGAAACTAATAATTGAAACTTCTGTTTTCGATCAAAATAACATAAAATTTAAAACATAGAAAAAAACTTCAGTTTCTTATGAGTTATGACTACCATTGGTAGTTTTTTTTTTTTTTGAGAAAACGTTTGGTAGTTACTATTTATTAGTTTTTTTTTTGTTTGAGAAAACTATTTACTAGTTATACTTGCAATTTATTTATTTGTTAATGCTACTGTATATATAGATGTCCGTACAATTATTTGATTATGTATAGCTTCGGACTATATATTAACTGTATATATCATCAGTGTAAGTGTATGTACATGTAAAGATATATAGTTTAAACGCAAATGTTGAAACCCAACCTTTATTAGGTTACAGCAGAAAGAACGATACATAGCAGGTGTTGAGAGTTGAAACCCAACCGTAGAATATAAACACAAATGTAAACCAACGCTCGGCTTCTTCTTCTTTTCTACATGTAAAAAACTGAAGTCCAAAATACAGGTGGGTTTTAGATATGTTTGGATTTTGTGCAGTCCGGACAAAGAGTTAAATGCTGGGCCTAAAGTATATATATGGGCCAAAGTCTTGATGAGCTAAGTCCTATCCTGGCTTTTCATGTCAAAAAACAATTTTAAGTAATCAACCGTAGGATTGTGTTACAAAAAAAAGTAATCAACATTCAACCGTAGTAACAACAAAAATAACAGGACATGTACGTACATATTGGTAGATACACATGCATTACGATATTTGAAGGCATGACCCTATCATTAAAATGAAGGTTTCAGATATACATTAGTAGTTTAGTACAGCTGAGGCTTAAGCTACCAAGGCAGCAGAAGGTTCATTGACAATCATTTAGAAGGAAAGAAGTCAAGACAACTAGAGGGACATCAGTCCCCTCCCCTGAAATTTCTATCACCTTTGATTGCTACAAATAAAAGACACAAAACAACTGGTGTATGTTATTATCATAGACCACAAAACAAAACGATATACTTGAATTTTGTACATGTTGTTCCCAACCACTAAAAGTTATCCTTTTATGGATTGATGAGGCAATAAGCACTTTTCTATGACTTATTATCGTTTTAAAAGCTTAATTATTTTATTGTGTTAGCAAACACACTGATGAAAAGTACGCTCACTGATTTCCAAATTTGTGGAAATAGAATATGCATCCTTCCAACATCGCAAGCGCTAACAAATGGTCAGATAGAAACAATTGGTTGTGAAAGTTCGCTTTAATTTTGTAGTGGTCTAACTCCTTCGACTTTATAATTATTACCTAACCTCAGAAAGTGTTCCGAAAATCCTAAAAGAAAGAAAGAAATTTTGTGATAGTTTCTCTACATGTGAGATCATTATATTTATATATAGATTATAGTATAATTTTCTCAATGCCAATGAGTCTTTTGTAGTCTCCAATCTCCATCAATTCATATCTGAGTATGCAGCATGCATATGTTAATGTTTAAGTTCAAAGTTAAAACCACATTAGGTAAAATTATTGCTAACTTTATTCTCTGTGTTTTCCCTTTCTATTTGAGGAATAAACGATGGTTCTATATTTTTAATAAATCATATCTACTTGCTTTTGTTTCACAATAATATTATTATAAATTCATACAAAATCAGGTAATCAGAACACCGGAAAAACTAAAGAATTACTCTCACTTGTGGTCTGAGACCGACTTTTTTCCATCTAGAGAGGCTTTTTTGGACAACAAACAATTCTAGCAATCTAAAACTTTAACGAAATTAAAAGGGTACAACTGAAGATAAACTCAACAGCTAGTAAAACTTTGAGATTATACAAATAAGATGCTAGTAAAGCTTTTAATTCAATGCACACAGAAGCAAATGAAAGAAAAGTGTCTTTATATTCTGGAAGATGTGAGTGAAGTTTGACTAGTACTTATTGATATTTTGTTTTTGTTTCTTTTTGATGTTTGTGTGGATGAAATTTAACTTTTCTCACAAGGAAAGTCTCTTATTGGTCAATATGAACCACTAGCTCTTGTTGCTTTCATGAGCTCTCTTCTAAATCGTTACCACGAATTACTAAGATTTTATTGGTCATGAATGTAGTTTCGTCATTTGAAAATACGAAATCAAATCTCCTTTTAGATTTTATTTTTCAGATGTTGGTATCCTCATTTGATTAGATAGTTATACGTAGGGGTGGGCATTTTATCCGTGAAATTTGATTCGATTCGTTATCCGTTGCTATTCGATCCGAAAATTCCGAATATCTGTAAGCTTTCGAAGCAAAGCAAATACTAAAATTCAATATCCGTTAATATCGAAGCAAATCACAAATATTAAAATTTTGGGAATCGAATATCCGATCCGATCCGTCAATATATAAATACATGTATATTTTGATTATATTTAAAATTTTAAATGTATAAAATTATTATTCTAACATATGATTTGACAGATTCTATTCACATTATTACTTATATAAAAGTATTACATAAAAGGAAAAAACATTTATGACAATTATAATTTTTTTCTTAAGTTTTGTGTTATTATAATTGTTAATTAAGTTTAAAATTTTACAAAATATGTAGATTCACTATATCTTTTAATTTTTATCTTTTATATCATGTAAAAAAAAATATTTTCCAAAAAGAATTTGTATCAAATTTTTAAGATTATTTGTATTAATCAAAACAAATGAGATATCCGTAAGTATCCGCAAATATCCGCAAATATCTATTTATTTTTCGGATATCCGTTTTTCCGAATATCCGTATTTTTCCGAATCAAAGCAAATCGGAAAATTAGATATCCGTAACATTCGAAGCAAATCGCAAATACCTTCAAAAACCCGGATATCCGATCCGTGCCCATGCCTAGTTATACGTCATGCTTCATCGTTTGTCCAAATCCATGGAATAAATTTATGTAGATAAAAAGCTGTAGAATTTTAAAACAATACATTCCCTTGTGAAAGGCGTAGGCACTTTTGATCAAACGATGGCCTAACATATGGGAGTGAGAGCCACTAGCTAATCACCTGCTTAATGACGCCAAAAAGGAAAAGAGCAAAAATTAGACTACTTCTCACTTCGTGTATGGTTCTACTGCTAGACTTTTTTTCTTTGAATTAAATTAGCTGTAAACAACACGGTCAAACTTTCAGCTGACAATGCGTAATCTTCTAGATGTATTTAACCAATGACCACAACATCATATGGATCCAAAGAAGATGTTTTTCTACGTGAAAGAATCATGAGCAAGGAGGGGGAACAGATTAAAGAGATAAGCACACTCAATTTAAATAAAAAAAGAGAGAGTGAAGGTTCTCTTTTATTAAAATATATATTATGTGTGTGTACTGTTTATACACACAGCTAAGCTAGTGAAGGAGAAGAAGTCAGATTCAACGTTCTCACCTTCGTGTTTTGGTCCCCACTTCGACCGCCCAACTTAAAGCTTAAGATTGAGATTAAAATCTAAATTCTACTTATTCGGGGTTTAATTTCTTTAACATTTGCTTTTCTGAACGGAAAATACTGTTTCACCCTATTTTTTTATCAACAATGAAACTAAAACATAAATTACAAAATACACGTCGTGATGGTTTACTAGTTCTTGTATTTTCTGCGTTTGAGACATTTTAATCTTAAGAATCTGGAAATACTTTTTTTATAACGTAAAAAAAAAGAATTAGGTGAATTGTTTTTTTTTTATAGAATTAGGTGAATTTAGAGAACAGATTATTGGGTTTGTGTTGATACTGTTTAGACCCAATCAGGATAATCTATTGTAAAAACCACATTTAGATATTAATGTGCTTCCAAACACTACATACCCCCAAGTTACTGTTTCTAGTTCCACATGTATCTAGAAAGGTGAGGGGGTTTTGTACTTTAAAAAAAAAAAAAATTCACCAAATGAGATGAAAAATGGGAACCGAATATTTTGTTTTTTTTTAAATTAATTATTTAAAATAAATAGAAGTGAATATTGATTCGCTTATTTAAACTCCCGTTCACTCTCCAACTCCCTCCAAATTAAATAAACCAAAGCAAAAGCAAATCAGAGAAGAACACAAAACTCTCATAGAGCGATCGAGAAAACGCCGGCGAAGAGAAACTCCTTCACCGGATCCTTTCTTCTTCGAAAAAACAAAACGATGGGGGAGAAGCCAGGTTTTGAATTCCGTCCGTACGACGAAGAGCTCGTTGGTTACTATCTCCGTCACAAAATTCTGGGAAACGATAGTCTCGTCGACGGAGTCATCAAAGAGATCAAAATCTGCAGCTTCGATCCTTGGGACTTGCGCTGTAAGTTTCGAATTTCTTTTTTTTTTTTCTCATTTGCTCTGTTGATTTAGGGTTTCTGTTTCCTGTCTCTGTCTAACAGTTCAATCGAAGATAAAATCGAGAGATGTTGTTTGGTACTTCCTGTCCCGTAGAGAAGAGAACGTGGGGAGTCGACAGAGCAGGAGGACGCCTTCAGGGTTCTGGAAACTCACCGGAGATCCCGTTGATGTCAACGATCGGTGGGGACACCTGTCTGGATTTCGAGGTAAGATTGGTTATAAGAGGGTTTTAACGTTCGGCAAAGGGAAAAGCAGCAGCTCCAAATCAGACTGGGTGATGCACGAGCTTCACTACACCCTCTTGCCTGAACACAAGGTATTCACTCTCTCTCTCCTTGGTTTCTGTCTCATTGGTGGTGGTTGTCGTGTCAAATGTCAATAGCTGCTGTGCTAATTTAATCACTCATCAATATTTATAAAATTCATATATTATGTTATTAAGGGATGTTTTATTCGGACAAAAAAAAGTTGAGGTTCGAAATCTCTGTATGACTTTTAGCTTTTTAAGACACTGATGATCAGCTTATATATGTGCTTTGTTGCTGGATTTTTTTTTTTTTTTTTTGGTACAGAGGACCTATGTCATCTGCAGATTGGAATATAAGGGTGACGACATGAATATTCTTTCTGCTAACCCAACATATCCCATTCCTACTTTTGCTCCCACTATGGCCAATAGTGCCAGCTCTGTGGTCAGTCATATACTCTTTCTTTGCATAACCTTTTTAAACAATAGTACGTATCTTTTCTGTATTAACTGATTTTTGTGTTCCCCTCTTTATTTTTTTTCCAGGTGGACCAATCATCTAACGGGAATTCAGGATATTACAACACTTTGTCCGAGTATGATTCAGCGTATCAGGGACATCAGTTTAACGGAAACTATGAAACGCAGCCATCATTTCAAGGATATACAGAATATTTAAACTCTACCTCGGAGTATGATTTAGCTAATGGAAGCCACTGGTTTAGCAACCTACAACAACAAGCTCCTTACTCTGCCCCATATCAAGATGATTCTGATTTGTGGAAGCAGGTTGTTCAAGAAAACTGGACCTCTTTGGTCGATGAAAGGACATACATGCGAGAAGATTCCAGCCATTACCGTCCTAAAACTCCTGTCACTGGGATTTTTCCTGATGATAGCAGTGATGATGATGACACTGACTCAACGGTAAAACCAGTTTACAACACAACATAATCTGTATCGCTTCTGTTTTTTGAGAATGTTGCTCACACAAAAGTATGTTTTTTTTCTTTTGGCTTTTGATAGATTGGGAGAGACACTTGGAGCTCGACCGATAGTGTTGGTAGTAAAGATGTACAATACCATACTCCTAAAGATGATACTCCATCATTGAGTTCTGTTGTGCCTTTGCACAATCCTGAGCCACAAGAGCAGCCAAAGCACCTCGAGTTGCAGTTGCAGGGCAAAGAAAAGGTAGTTGATATTAACACAAATAACACTTTCACTGAGTAACATGATTTTGATGCAAGATGTGAAATCATAAATTCTTCAAATTCTAGTTACATTGTCATTACATGTTAAATTATGGGGTGATGTGACTATGTTTTTGCTGGTGATAAATAAGCAGAAAAGCGAATGCGAGTGGAAAATGGCGGAAGACTCGACCAAGAAGGTTCCATCAACCACTGCAGTGAAGCAGAGCTGGATTGTTCTAGAGGAGATGAGTCAGAGGAATTCACGGTGGATCCATCTCAAGAACATGATCATTGGCTTCTTATTGTTCCTCTCCATCATTGGTTGGATCATTCTGGTCGGTTAGGTGATCAAAATCCGGTTCTTTCTTTCTTGTCTCCTCTATATTTTTTTGTGTTGTTTTGTTTATTTGCTCTGTTTTCTTGCTTGTGGAAGTATGAAGTATTAAAAGAATAAGAAAAGAAGAGTTGTATAAAAGAAGTGTGTAGGGAAATAAATAAAATAAAGGGTATATGTATCATTTTGTGGTGTAGTCTTATATAATAGATTAAAAGATTCTGCATAAAGAAGAGATATCATCATAGATCCCAAATTTTCTTTAGACTGTTGTTGGCTCAAGAATCTAACTGAGTCCAGAACACATGAAAGTCTGAGAACCATCAATTAAAAAGTATCAGTTGTACCAAAACACAAGTATTACTTTACCACTAGATTTTGACCCGCGCTTTGGAAGCGCGGAATATTTTACGATGAAAAATTTCACTAATAACTTAACAAATATTTTGGTAATTTTTAAAGAGTGTGTATTTAAAATATTTTTGCATTTAAATCAGTGTTTTTAAATTCAACCCGATTGTGATTATACCGGTTAATCCGGAGATCTGACAATTCAATTTAGGTTTCTAAAATATTCATATTAAAAAAAATCAGTAAAACTCGAGACTAACCGATTGAACTGATGGATGACCGATATGTAATCTAATTGAACTTAAATTGTAAGATTAAAGAGAAAATGATATATATAAAATAAATAAGATTAATTATTGTATTGTTTGGAAACATTAAAAATAGTAGTATAAAAACATATTGTTTGGAAACATTGATAGTAGTATAAAGAAATAAGTATATTGTTTGGAAACATGAATAGTAGTATAAAGAAAGAAACATTAGTGATTTAATGTAGGTTTAACTATAAAGTATAAATGTGTATTTAATTTAAAATCTTACAAAATAAATGTTAGGTCCAACATAATGTTTCTGTTTTAATAAGATAGATTGATGTTGGCACTAGATAAGGATTGGATTTATATATATCAAAGTTTAGACTCCGTAGCTTATAAAATAAAGCTGAGAAAGATGCGGTAAAATCTTAGCTCTTCTCTTGAAGTTGGTAAGTGAACCGGTTCGTAAAAACAAAAAGTTGGTCCTTTTTCTTTGGTATATTGTCATATGTTCATTATCAGCAAAGTAATGTACTTGTTTAAAAGTTAAAACCTTTCCCAAAAAATAAGAATGATTACTAGGTTTTAAGTAAACCGGTTCCTATATGCATTTTCACCTGCAGATTGGCACTTTGAGTTTTTTTTTTTTTTACTAAATTTTGGCGATTTAAGTTTGGTCACTAGATCATGCATGACATCATTGAGCGAGGAAAGTAATTGATAAACTTTTTTAAAACAAAACAAGAAAGAGTAATCAACAAAGCAAAAGAACTCACAAATCACTATCTTAAAATTAGTGGTCGGTAATCTCATCTAGGAAACTCCCAACGAATCTATCGAATTGCTATCTTATAGATTGACAATTTACGTTTGGTCACTAGATCATGCATGACATCATTGAGCAAGGAAAGTAATTTATGAACTTTTATAAATAAAAAAAAACAAGAAAAAGTAATCATGTAAATTTTTATGGGCCTGAGAGTTTTAATGTGTACTATATATTTTTAGTAAAGGCCTGATTCAACTCTTTAAGTGGACTAAGTAATATCTGAGTACATAGTAATCCAATACATTTGTAGTGATAAATTGCTAACTGCAAAGGTTCTCTTTTCTTCTAAAGAAAAAGATTACAGTAGTGGAAGATGATCGGTGGAATCATAGGATTCTGAACAAAGAAGACAGATATACAAGAGACCCAAACTGTGTGAAGAATGTTGTTGGCTCAAAGACCTGGGCTACCAAGAATCTAACTGTGTGCGCGATTAAGCATACAGCTATGCATTTGCTCGTGGTTGACTCAGTCATCACTGGTTTGAACACGAAACAAAGTATCTGAGATTCAAAAACGACACAAGAACTAGTGTTGATCAATCAATAAGCATTAAGAATCGAAGGACTGACCTTTAAGAGCCATGGAGTTGGATGTTAGGACAAGTATATCTATAATGAAGATCACTGTCACTGGGAACTCCCATACCTGTAATAAACAAGATTCGACATTGTAAGCAAAGAGACATGAACACAGAGCGCATGATTACAAGAGGTTTGGTACTCCGATACTAGAGCTTAATTGAGAGGAGGTAAATATACAACATACCAGCATCGCTAGCAGAAAGATCTTGAAGTAACTTGAAATTAATATCCCCAAAAGAATCTCCCTTTTTCTGCCAAATTTCAACAAAACCATACAGAAATCAATGCTCATGGAATGTTTTAGATAGCATCCTCAAACACCAAAAGAAAAAAGCATGAATGTTTGGTGAAGAACTCATGATAAGACGAAGAAGAATGAATGAAGGAATCACCTGGAAACTTCATTTAGCAAACTCTTAGCAGCAAGGGCAAAAGAGCAGAGAAATGCAAAATTTGTAGACAGGACGTCGATTAGAACCTGTTACATGGAAAAAAAAATAGTGCACTATCCTTTCTCAATGACCTTAATAGGAAAAAAAGTGAACAATAATTCTATTTAAGTCTACTAAAGGATAAATATATATATATATATATATATATATATATATAAAAAAGATCCAACCTTCACAGTTATCAGAACCAAGCTCGTTTGCTCATTAGTTCTTCCCAGTAGCAAGCTTCTATCTTTATGAGTAGTTTAAGGCATTTCAAATGAGGTTGATGAATAAACACCACTAACTACATATATGGTCTGATAGTAAAAGAGTATGAGAAACAAAAGGATACACGAATCTAGAAGAATATACGCGAAGACCAACTTCCACAACAGATGCTGCAACAAAAATTGAGAAAACCTTTTTGTATTCTTTTAACAATGTATGAAATCAAGAACACGGGAGAACAAAACAATGTATACCTGAATATTAACGGTTTCTTGATTGATTTCATTGAAGAGGACGTGCCTATATACTTTGGGTCTGTGGAGAACTAAATCAATGAAAATAATCTGCCAAATCATCAATTTTTTTTTAGATTCCCAAAAATGAACAGAAACACCAAATATGGAAACTTTTACCCACCATGCGTTCACACTCGATGTATTCGTCTGCTACTTCCTTGCAGTTTCCCTAAATAGAAAACATGTTCGAAACAAAGATGGAAACTTTTGAGGGATCATCAAACCCTAATTTAAAGTTAAAAAGAGGATATTCGTTAAAGCTTACGCATTTCATCAGACGAATGTTGCCCGGAGAGTATTGAATGAACAATGACTTAACCCTAAACCCACATCCCACGCATCTGTATTCACTCTCCGCCATCTCTTTTCTTACTCAGCTCCTCCCTCTCCTTCCTCATGAGAAGAAGAAGCAAAGCAATTTGAATCCGAGACCGGGTCCGCTATCCGGGTCAGGATCTGGACGACTTGTTTTAAACCTGCATGGGCCTATATATGGGCCTGTATTTTTAAGTCTACACCGAAGCCCAAACTAAAATAGCATCATATATCTCTACAGTATTTTTGGGGGGGGTAAAGTCTACAGATTATTTAATAATACTAAAAAAACTCTGTGTCATGTGACCTAACATTTTCAAATGCGTAGATCCCATAAACTGAAATGAATAAAGATGATTATTACTTTAGGAGCAATATATAGACTTTATAGTTTAGTTTACATAAGCTTATATTAAAGCTATATTCGAAAGTCAGAATTATTGCAACGGGCCAGACCTAATAGAAAGTCTACTGGTTTTAGTAACTTTCCTATATGGTAGTTTTTCCTTTTGCAGATATAATTCATGATTTGTGGTGCAGATGTTTTCAGTTGGATTGAATAAGAGAGATACTAGATGGATCTTCTATTTCTACGCCACAACAAAATGTCAAAGAATAAACAATATTTCCTTCTTTGTTTAATCAGCATGGCTGCAGAATACAAGCTTTGGAAATGAGGCTTAAATCAAATAGATACACTTCAAAACAAGTATGCATTAAAAATGGAATATAGATCGATATTAAATTATTATAGTTTATTAACTAAAATAAAGGGAATAATCCATTAACCCCAGTACGAAGTTTCCTTATCATAATCAATCATGCCTATAAAAAACCCTAACCGGCCTACATATTTGCAGTCTCTTTTAGGTTAGGAATCTAATGAGAATGAATTGTTTATTTAACTCAACAATAATTGTAGCATGTCATTTATCCTCTTTATTCTTACACGTCTAGTTATATAGCTAGAGAGATATATTACAATATTGTGTGCTTTAGTCATTTTCATGTAATTTAAAAAGAATTCCATTCGTGCTTTTCTCTAATACTCCTCTTTTATAGTTTTATTTCACTGTATCTTCTTTTATGTGCAATCTTTTGAATATAAATATAATACTTTGGACAACCATGCACAAACCTTTTGAGACATATCTATCTATACAATATATAGAGCTACTTGTAGACTATTTGGAATACGTATTTATATATTCCATTCGATCATTTCCTTGTAAATGTGTTTATACTTTATATGTGTACACCTTTGTAACTTTGTTCCACTATTTATTGAAGATATATATGTGAGCTATACGCATGAATTAGTACATAGTATATTATAGTCACCATATGTCTATCTTACGTACTTATTTGATGTTCACTGTCAGAGAGTACTTAGTTACACACACACACACTCATTCCCATTTCTGATCCTCAGTGTATATGGTACTTATAGAACGTTATGTTTAAACATGTATATTCTTAGGATCATTCGATCACAAATGATACAGACACGTATATACATGGATATGTACTTACATGTACATATGCGCATAATTATAGTAAACATGCCCACAAGCTCTCTATGGACTGTATGCAAAAGCTTCATAAAAAAATATTTATACATTCATGTGTAAACTATGTATGTACGGGGTGGCTATATGCATGTATTTATTTTGAGGCACGTATAGTAACCAATTGACAGATGATTTAGGGTTCTAAAAGAGCTTGTGAGTTTGTGAGATCTATAGAGATACCTGATTTGGTAAAAATCACTTCAACTTACAATCCAAACCAAACAAATTAAGATATATATTGACCAACGGTTAATAATGAAACAAAATCTCGATTTAGAAAAAGGATAAATTAATGAATCTGTGATCATAAAAAGTCAAACAATGTGAAAACATATCATACCTTTTGTTTTCTTTTACATAATTTAAATTGAATTACTAAATGGATCAGTCCTTCCATAGCTAGCTTCTCTTTATTTTCTCTGCCCATAACCTGCAAAAATCTCTTTAACCGAGTAAAATTACAAGAGTAACCAAACAAACAAAATAGGACCATTAGAGAGAGAGAAAAAGAGAGGCATTTTTGGACCTGCCCATTAGCTTAGAATGTACCATGAAACACTTTGTCAGTGTAGGGAGATAGGCACAGAGAGTACAATTCATGAAATTTATAAGTTTTTCTTCACCCATCATTTATAATCTCGAACTAAACTTTAGGGAAAAAATATGATGAACACTGTTTGATTGGTGAAATGCTATAGCTAAAGCGTGAAGGCAGTTTCACAAGTTGCCAAGTAGTAAGATTAGTTTATAATTTGTGAAGACGATTGGTAAACAAAGAATTTTATCGAATAATATGGAGACGATTAGGGGAAATTTGAGACATGTGTACATGTTATTTTATGTAAATCATATTTTTATATAGGTTTATCTATACAAAGTTTAAAAGATGCGAGTTTCAATGGGGGTGACAAAAGCCTAGGGATAGAACATCAAGAAAGAAACAAGTAGAAAACAAAACTCATAACCAGAAAAAAAAAAACGTAGAAGATCGGGTATTCTTCCCCTTACTAGCTGGAATCTAACTCCAATTTGAAAATTAACTAATGTACTAATAGAATAAAGAAAGACTAGAGGATGATGAAGCTCCTCATGGACTGAAATCTAGAGAAAACGAAGACTTTCCTTTCTTAGCAAACTGATCATCATCACCATCATCATCATGATCATTCGGTAAATTGAATCTGAGAGCTGAAGAAGAAGAAGAAGCACCCATTTCGCCACGTCGCACCAACAAAGACTCTTCATGTTGATCATAGTCGTTACCACATTCCATATTCACCCCAAAGAGCCTTAATCTCTTTCCGGCCGTAGAAGGAGGCGGAGGTAGCGGAGGCGGCAACATCACCGGAGGTAATCTCCCGGGAACCACAGGGACTGACTCTATGACCAACGGCTCTGATCCAACAATGCTTCTCTGATCCAACGGTGATCCCGTGTAGTAAGCTAAATTCCCATAACCATACCCTACAAACTCTTGACGCTGATTGTTATAATACGAACGTTGGTGGTTTCCGATGTTCAAGCTCCGATGAATAGGAACGGAGTTATATTCCGGCAACGGATGAAATCTGTTGGAATATTGAGAAGTTGTCGGAAAATTGAAATTGAAACCGTAGTTACCAAACTGATGTGTTTGAACTAGGCTCATGTCCGGTCTGTGCCTCCAATCGATGTAGAGTTTAGATCTTTGGGCCTCATCTCCAACACCTCGTTGGAAAGAGACGATGTCTCCAGCGTCGAGCTTTTTCTCTTTCACGAAACGGCTCCATCCTTTGGTCATCACGTAGCTCTGGCTTGAGTTCCAGTACGAGTAACGAAACCTCCACATCTTGCCGTTTCTGTCTTGGAAGTTCAACAGCGTGCCGTTTTGGTTGTTTGTTGAGTCTAGTGGAAAATACCTCTCCGCGTGTTGTTTAGGGATTACTAGTCGGTTGAGTTTTCCAACATCGCTTGGTGTTACCACTTTGTCGAACATGTGTTCTTTTTCCGGCGGCGGGATCATCATCATCGGAAAGTTGCTGTTGTTTGCGGTGCCTGAGCTAGTGCTTGCTCCGATGTTGGAGGCTAACTCTTGGTCTTTGTCTTGTTCTTGGTCGGAACTTGATGGAGCCAGGGATAGATCCATGAGGGATTGTATGATTTTCCTGGAAAATCTTGATTTTGATGAGGTGTGTATCTTAGATCAAGACCTTTTTAGTTGTTTTTCTTGCCAAGCTCCTTATCTTGAGATTTATGAGATGGATCTTAATTATTGATTCTTGATCATGAATAAATACCTCCTTGTTCTTGGACTCAATCTTTCTTCCTTTTATTGAGATGTTTCTTAGTGAATCTTGATGATGATTAAATCTTTCCCTTGTTGTTCTTGAATTGATGAACTGTAGCTGTAGTTGTTCATAGTCATTGATGATGACTCAACTCAACTCGAGATCTTCAACATGCATTAGATAGATAATATTAAAAGACCAAACGAAATGAAAGCTACAATTATCAAAGGGATAGATGAAATAATGAAAAAAAAAACAAAGAATATATTAAAAGAAGGGAAGAAGAAAAAAAAAAATTAAAGTTCTTCTGTGGTCTCACCTTATAATATAAGGGAGAGAGGTTGAAATTGAAGTTGTCTTTCTCTTCTTGGTTCGATTTGTTCTCTTTGCTTTTCTTCTCTTACCACAAAAATTAGGGGAATATGAAAACCCTAGAATTCAAACCAAACTGTATGCAGATGTTTTCTTCGCGTTGACTCTCAAATGAATTCAAGGAAAGAGAAAAGTATCACAGCAAATCGGGATTTGGAACTCAAAATGGATTCTTGCCAAACAAGAGGATCTCTCTCTCTATCTCTTTAGAGGATGGAGAAAAAATGGTGGCTTGAGATTCTTGACAGAGTTTCAAGACTTAAGAGAGAGATTGGTACCGAGTAATGCGTAGGGGCCCATGAATGATATGGTTCGGGTCATGTGAGCTTTTTGTCCTTTTCATTAGGCTTCGAGTTAGCTCTTTGTATTGAAATTTCGAATCTCTATGTACATGTGTTTATATGTGTGTAGATGTAAGTTGCACACGTACGAAAGTGTTATTGTTTGAAATTCTGTTAACTAGTTTTTTGGCCCTCAGATGCAGGGCATAAATATTTATAACTATTAGTTAATAAATTTATTACTGAATAAAAACTATAATATAAATTATTATTTATGTTTTATCTAAAAGTTCTTATATCTTACAATTGTTGTAAATGTTTTTGTATATTACTGCAAATTATAATTTTATTTTAAATATACATCTTCAATTATATAAAATTAACAACTTTAATTGATGAATATTTAATTATGTGCTTCTCTTTTTTCAAAAAAAAAATAACATTTTATTAAAATATTTTTGAGATAACAACACAATATATATAGGAGTTATCTTTTTATTTTAAAATATATTTTTAAAAATTTTGGATAATTATTATCATGGTTAGTTTTAATTAATTATCTAATTAAAAAGTAAATTTCGTTTTTATTTTGTGTTTAACTGATATATTTTATTCATTAAGGATACAAACGATATTAACCACTCTAACTTTTAACGTGAGAGTTCCATTGCGAAAAATCACTTCGTAAATAATAGTGTAGATAGATAGATTTTTCTTTGCTATATGTATTTATTTTCCTTCATCATTGGTTGCTATTAATTTGTTTTTTTGTTCACATGTTATTTTTGAATTTTGGTTAAAACACTAACTAAAGGAATTTAAGTATATACCTGTTATATAGATTTTGAAGCACTAGTCAAAATGATTATAATTATAGATTTACTAACATGTATATGTTTTATAGCAACAAAAATCGATTAATTTTAATTGTCGTTCTAAGCTTATACACATAGATTAAAAAATATTTAATTTTACATATTTTTAATATAAAATCATCATTACAAATAAATTTAATCATATTTCAACCAATAAAAAATAAAAAATATATTTTCAATAAATTTTACATTGAAAACATAAAACGACACTTATTTTGAAACAAAATTATATTTTACAACAACAAATAAATTGAAATGGAAGGAGTATGTATATATATTGGAAAAGAAAGTCACATTTTGCACATAGAGAAATATCTTACAAAAAAAACATGGATTTGATAACATTAAATTAAATATAATCCTCACCTACTATTCCAGTTGTTGGCATATCATGATTACTTGAACATGTGTATGCATACATAGTTACAAACACTATAACGCTCCGATTGTCTCTATGTATATGCTTTATATCTTTCGACTCATTCTAAATTTCTGGATTTTTTTAGAATGCCCTTCTGACAAAGAAAAAAAAAAGAAAAGGAACCTGTCCAATTATGTGTGAACTAATATGGGGTTTTGAAAATAACCACAGCAAAACTATATGATATTACAATTATAGCATTTTTCTATAAACATCCTGACTGGTGTTTTTTTAAAAAGTGTAATACTATGAAATTTAACATACGCAACATTATGAAAATACATGTAATGCTCTAATTAATAAAACATCTGCGGATCATAATTTTGGGTTTTTCATGCAATCCGATCTAACAAAATTACTTATGATATAACACCCATAAAATATCTATTTCTGCCATATCGATAAATTGTAAAGGACACTTTGTATCAAAATCAACCGCTTGATAATCTGATTAAAACCGTGTACTGTGTCAGTTCTAAAAACAATCAGTTAATCTCTTAAACACATATCATATAGAGGAGCTAGGTGCAAATAATTTTCCATGTAAAATGTTACTCCCTCCGTTTCAATATAGTTGATGTTTTAGAAGGATAATTTTGTTTCAAATTAGATGAAGTTTTGAGATTTTAAGGTTAACTTTAACTTTATTGGAAACTGTTCAACCAATTAGATTTTACTGGCTTTTTTATTATTGGTTAATTGATTCTAAAATAATATTTTTAAAATATTTTTTTAAAAAAATCTAGTTTTCTTAATCTTCGTGCACTAAGGCAAAACATCAAGTATTATGAAACAGAGGGAGTATTACGCTCAGTAATAAAATCGATTCACTTGTCATGCCAATAAAAACAATGATGAGTACATAGCAGTTATACTATAAAATAACTCTAGGTTTCTTTCCGAACTTTGTTTAGCATTATCTTGTCAGAGCAAGTCACATGGATTATCAGTCTAATACAGTTATGAGAAGGAATTAAGTAATGACGATTTGATAATCTCTATGTAAGAAAAAAACATACAACTAATTTCGCATATTAACTGTGCAATTATTTACGGATCACAAGGTAAGGGGGTTGTTTGGCTGCGATGTGTCCATTTTTTTCGGTTGTGGTCCAAAATTTTTTATATATACATCAATTACAAAAAAATTGTAAAAAAATCAATAAGATTAATATATAATTGATATGTGTATTCAGAGCAAGTCGATGTATTACGAGCTATTGCAAATATAAATTGTAAAGTATTGATTCAAATTATTATGCTAAAATAACAATTTGCTAACTAAACTTATAGAATATATCTTGACAAAATAGAATATATTTGCAAAACTACCGTTTCATCCCATCATGATGGCTACCAATAACATATTTAAACTAGTATTTTAACCGTATTTTTCAATTTAATAAAGTATATAAGTTATTAAATTGAAAAATAAAACTTATAAATGATGTAAAATACATAATATCGCACTATACGTAACCTTGAATCATTGGTTAGTAAATTACGCTACTTAATTAACAACCAAAATATTTTATTATTTTATCTGTGTCATAATCATCAAACATCCATATAACAACAGCGTTTGATGTTTTGAGACAGCAGGAAAATATCCAAATCTGTCACACCTGGTCAGATATAATATCCAAGTTATTTAACTTGCGTAATTGTTTATTATTTATTTGTGATATATAGTATACATGTCATCAGTACATTAGTCAAAAGATATGAATCAATCGATAAGCACGTGCAGAAAAGTATATAATAAGTAGGTGATACTTTAAATTTACGTTTCAAACAGAATGAACTTGTATTTGACCAATCGCTAATTATCATAATTTGTTTCTCAGCCTATATAATTTCATATAATCTTAAGTCCACTTCTGAATTTGATTTTATTTAAGTATTTTTAATATGCAAATTACATTTAATTTTTGATTTAATTTTCTTTCTTTTTTTAATTTTTCTTTTTTTATGAATTATACAGAGGTATTCTGGCCCCACAAAAATGGTCCAGACTAGTCACGTGTTGCCACATGTCGATCCTCTGTCTCTGGCAATGCCGAAATGTTAATTTTCCAGTGGCCGGGATTCGAACCCAGGTGGCGGTACTCACAGCTGTGAGCCCTTTACCACTAGGCTAGAAGTCCCAGTTATTTTTTTTTTAATTTTTTTAATTTTTCAATTAGTTAATATTCAGTTCTAGTGTGTTAGATATTGTAAAGACACTTAAACAACAATCTTAATTTGGTTTATTTTCCAAACATGTTCATATGTTCTTTAGTCAATTTTCTTACTTAATACCATCTAGAATGCGAATAGATCAAGATGATCGAGAGATTATGAGTCTGTTAATATTAATGTATATACATAACCATGAAATATGGCTCGGAAAAAGTTGTGCTGCAAGCAGCCCTCACTCTTTAATTTAAAGACAAAGCTAAAAAGAAGAAGCAATTTATTGAACTTTTTCCTATTTACCGAACTCCAACAGCTAAATGCAAAGGGGACCTCTCTACCTATATAATCTTTCATTTGTAACTATTCTATAAAATACAAGACAAAACCCTTTATAGATTATGTCTAAGGAATATAATCGTTCTAGTTAATTAGCCAATTCTACTTATATATCTAGCTGAAACATTGTTTTTTGTTTATTTAATCTAACCAATTGTAACATCAAAAATTATCACCAAACTTTTTAAATTGCAAGGATGTTACTTTATATAAAAAATTAATGGGGAATTTTCAAAAATACTACTTTCAAGGTACCATTATTCATCTTTACCACCACTAAAGACACATTTTCAGAAATACCTTATTTATTAAAATGGTAAAGACTCTTATATCTTTGTTTTTATATGCTTTTCAAAATTCTAATCCCAAATTCTAAATCCTAAACCTCAAGTTCTAAACCCTAAACCCAAAATCTTCAACTCTAAACCCTAAACCCTAAACTATATACCATAAATTCAATATTCTAAACCCTAAACCCTAAAATCTAAACTATAAACCCTAAATCCTCAACTCTAAACCCTAAACTATATACCTTAAATCCTAAAACATCAAATTTAAACCCTAAATCCTAAACCTTCAAATCTAAACCCTTCATTAAAAGTAGTGGTAAAAATGGTTAGTGTAAACATGAAAAGTGGTACTATGAAAATGGTATTTTTGGCAATTTCTCAAAATTAATACGCTGTGTCAAAAAATAAGACAAACAATTTTTTTTTTTGACTAAAAGACAAATAATTTCCCAAACCTTTTTTATATTGTTCAGCACAAGTTTTTGATTATAATTATTGTTGATGCAATAACCGGCTACCGGTTATTAAGTAGGGGAGTAAATTTTAAAACACACAAAACCAAAACATATAGTATGATTTTAGTTTTTAAAAGGAGTACAGTGAAGAACAATATTAAATCACTTTTAAAAGCTACAAATCAATTTCAAATTATATATGCTATACTAAAGTTTGATTTATATAACTTATTTGGATATCCAGATTTTAGAATAACACATATCCAAATGTAATGTGCAAGTGGTCACTTAGTTATCAGTATCCGATGATATCAAAACAACTTAGTATCGTACTAACTCCCAAGTTGTATTCGTTATCATATCTCATAAACTTAGTCAATATCTACTCTCTAGTTGATTAGATGAATAAAACGATTAAACTAGGGTTGGATTTAAAAGGGAAGCAAACATAAATGATAATGGCAACGAGAAGGTAAAGTGTTACAATTTCACGACAGTAAACATGAAATAGAGAAAGGACTCTCTCTCTCTCTCTCTCTCTCTCTCTCTCTCTCTCTCTCTCTCTCTCTCTCTCTCTCTCTCTCTAGTTTGTCCCAAACGCCTCACATTTTTGCATCCCCACTCTTCTCGATCTCGTTCACACCTATTTTCTTTATATATTATTCATGTTTTTATATTTTTGTATGTGTATGTGTGTTTTAATCAACTCGGAGGAGGAGCTAGGGCCCTTGGGATTTTTATTGAATTTTAACTTTTCTAAACAACGTACTGTCCTGTAGCCATTTTTGAAATGCTAAGAACTTGGTCGTTTTTAAAGCCGATCTGACAAAAAAGCAAGGTATGTGATGCAGTGGGGCTTAATTGACATAAATACCATCTCAATCGTTGATCAAATAGTAAAATTATTTTGTGGTCTTTAATTTTAATGTAGGGAGAGAAATTTAAAGGATTTTTGAATTTAACAAATGTAAGTTAAAAACCAATAACAAATGTAACAAAAATCAACACCATGTATACTTTAGTAGATACCAAGTTGGGAAATTTTATAAAATTAATTACCGTATTTTATTTTTTGTATTCCAAAATTGTGTAAGGTCAATCTAAAACTTCCAAAATTCCTTAAACTGTAGGTTTAGCTAGAGTTCTGAAAGTTTAGAACGGGGTTTAAATGAGTTATAAATCCTATATAAATTCTTGAGAATTCTTATAAAGATAAATTCTATGGTACTTTTGGTAAAAAAAATACTGGTATGTTTTTGATAAACAAATAATAATTAAAACTTTTTTTGTTCTGTTATTCGATGATCAGCTCTATTTAAACGTATTATCAATAATAAAGGGGGAGAGGGAGGGGGAGGATGTTTAAGATATTGTCCATTTGCATGGAGCAGATTTATGTGATGTTGATGATGGCAGCTGCCATGTGTGCCCCCAAAGTCTAGGAGTCTTAATTCATTTAGATAATATACTAGTTTATCTTTTTTTCCTTCTTTTATTCATTCAAAAAGAAAGGTCAGAATATTATATTTTGGGAAATTGAGAAGATATAAAGATCTTGTAGTTAATTTATTGGGTTGCATGTACAGTTTCATATAACCTCTACATTAGAAACACTAAAACATATAAAAAAGTTTATGTATCTAAGAGTTTCGAATTAAGCAAAATCTTGAACCATTAAAATCAGCTCTGGTTTATTATTTATTTATGAGTAATAGTTTTAAACATCAGTTGGTTGACAATTTTTTTTAGAACATCAGTTGTTATACAACGAGTTATTTGTCGATAAACATATATTATCAAAAAATTATCTGCGGCTCCTCGATATATATTGATAACTGGCACTAGAAATCAAGAATGAATGGACCGGTACGGTCCACGCATGTAAATTTTCAAAGCATTCACGTCTCAAGATAATAAAACGAAACGAGACAAGTGGTGGGGTAGATAAACATATATAAACTAACCCTAGTTTATATCGATGATATTTTATCTTTTTGGGGATCTTTAGATGGTAATTTGCTTTCTCAAGTAACTTTAGATTCAAATTTCACTTGTATCTCTTTGTCAATTCATTAAAATGAATTCACATATTTGACAAAAACCCTAATTTTTAAAACATAAGCCCTAATTACCAAGCTCCCAGTCTCGTTAGCAATGAAAAAGTAAAACATTTTATTTATATGGTAAGTCTTGTAAACTCGAAATAAAACTTTTTAGTTGTTTCGTTTTCCGTCGCAAATAAAATGTTTATTTAAGAGCCTAAAAAAATAGAAATATGAAGTGCTAAATTGAGATATGGTAGCCCTTTTTCAAAAAAAAAAATTTGAGATATGGACAAAATCATATATAATGAAATGTAGATAGATAGAGTTGCCCCACACTTAAGGTTGGTCCACAATGAATACCGTTGGAGGCTTCGCAGGCTTTTGTTCTGTCTTTGTCTCTCTCTCTTCAAATTTTGTTACTAATATAATATTTTTTGGTTTGCAACTAATACAACATATGTTATAGAGCCACGCGTTTAAACCGACCCATACTGATGTGCAAGCCTCGTTTTTGTAAATCAGCGATCACTTTTTGAAACCGAAGAATGATAAATATTTGTATGTGTAATATACATATAATACTATTATGTAACGGATATATATTATTAAGAGAAAATGACCCAAATAGCACTAATCTAAGTTTTTATCCCCAAAAAAGCACTCAGGATCAAAAATCACAAAAATAGGTTTCATTAAGTGTGTCATTTACCTTTATGTCCTTTCCTTTAAATCACTTTGATTGATTAAATTAAAAAAAAATTGAGACTGGCGATTTGAAATCTTTGTCGTCGTCTCATCTCCATCGCTGTCGTCTTCTCATCTCCGTCGTCGTCCGTCGTCAGCTCCGCCAGCCATCGACGATCTCCTTCAGCTATGTCATCGACGTTATCTTTCAGCTCGGCGGCGATCTCTCTCTCTTTCTCAATTTTTCTCTTTCTCTCTCTCTATCTCTCTCTGATTTTGAATCGGAAATGTTATCTTCTTCTTCCTTGATCTCCTATCTCTCGCTTAGAGGTTTTGACCGTTTCTGATTTACTATATTTGATTGGATCCCGGCGTTTTTCAGGAGGTGAATTTTGTTTTCCTGCTCGATCGTATTTGCTGCGAAAATTCCACCGGTTTACAGGGAAGCTCATGACCTTTAAGGAGAGCGAGTATGGTTACGCTCGCAAGGTACGATCATGATCTGATATCATTTTTGGTTAGATTGTCTCAGTAACTCGTATGCCAATTTCTGATCTGATCTGATAATGCTCAGTGGTTTGACATTTTGTTCCTGATAAGACTAGTAATGTATACAAGTTTTTGCGATGCAGGTTTCAGGACCTGTCGTTGTTGCGGATGGTATGGCTGGTGCTGCTATGTATGAGTTATCTTCAAGAACGTTCCTTTCAATCCTGGCTTCTACTCTGAAGCTTCTTTCTTCTTCAGGTACACACATCTCCTTTCTATTTTCTGTTATTCAAAGCTTTGACAAGTACAAAAAAATAATAAAAGAACCAATCTTTTTGTATGTCTGAAACAGAGGAGATAGTTAGTGGAGATAACTCCAAGATCATCCCATGGTAAGCGATGCTTGATTATAATATATGGAAGCACTATTTTTGTTTGAGATGTTGTGTTAGGACTAGTCTATATGAAAGTTATGTGTTGTCTTAAACTTTACTTCTTTTTTGATGATCGTGTCCTTTTTGGTAGCTTGTGGATCTCAAGAATGGAGAGACCTACAGTGGGCATTTAGTAAATTGTGATACGTGGATGAACATTTATCTTCGTGAAGTAATCTGCACATCAAAGGTTATCTTCTGCTCTCGTATATTGATATAAAATTTCCACTTTTTTTCTATTTTTGTCTTGAAAAGTTTGTGTGGTTGACACTCAGATATGTTTGATTATGCTGTAGGACGGTGACAGGTTTTGGAGAATGCCGGAATGTTGCATCCTCAACAAGGATTGTCTAATATTTTTTACACACTTTTGATTTCGAAAACAGACTTGTGCAAAAAAACACACTCATTTTATTTTTCTGGAAACTCATCCTAAGATTGCCAAAATCTATCCTATATAACACATTTGTTTTTTAATAATACCACATTTAACACTTTTTCGATAGAATTATTGAAAATGCTTCAAGCTATCCAATTTTAGTGTTCTCTATTTGATATGTGTTCTATATTTTGTAGACAATGAACTATATTTGGTGATTTCAATAGCCAGTGAATTTTTAATAGATTTTGATTATGTTTTTTTTTTGTTTTGGAAGATTAAGTTCTAATTTAGGATAGCCGTCCTGAACAAGGATCTAACATTCCTTACACGCTTTTGATTCTCTTCTAAAATAGATTTATGTAAGAAAACACACTCATTTTATTTTTCTGGAAACCCATCCTAAAAGTACAAAAAGTTATCCTATATAACATATGTATTTTTAATGATACCATATTTAACACTTTCTCAATAGAATTATTGAAAATGCTTCAAGCTATCCTATTTAAATGTTCTATGTTTGATATGTGTTCTATATTTTGTAGACAATGAACTCTATTTGGTGATTTCAATAGCCAATGAATTTTCTTATAGATTTTGATTATGTTATTTTTTTTGTTTTGGAAGATTAAGTTTCAATTTAGGATAGCCATCCTCAACAAGGATTGTCTAACATTCCTTACACGCTTTTGATTCTTTTCTAAAACAGATTTATGCAAGAAAACACACCTTTTATTTTTCTGGAAACCCATCCAGAAAATGCCAAAAGGTATCTTATATAACATATGTGTTTTTTAATAATACCACATTTAACACTTTCTCGATAGAATTATTGAAAATGCTTCAAGCTATCCTATTTTAATGTTATATGTTTGATATGTGTTCTATATTTTGTAGACAATGAACTATATGTGGTGATTTATATTGCCAATAATTTTTTTTTATAGATTTTGATTATATTTTTTTTTGTTTTGGAAGATTAAGTTCCAATTCAGGATAGCCATCCAGAACAAGAATTGTCTAACATTCTTTACAAGCTTTTTGATTCTCTTCGAAAACAGATTTATGTAACAAAACACACTCATTTTATTTTCCAGAAACCCATCCTAGATAACATGTGTCTTTTGTAATAATACCACATTTAACACTTTTTGTATAGAATTACTGAAAAGGCTTCAACCTATCATATTTCCATGTTTTCTCTTTTATATGTGTGTTTGTAAACAATGAATTAAATGCTTGAAGTAAAACGTTTTGCAAATATGTTAATATGAAATGTTCTGGAAAGCTTTCCTGAAACTACACAAATCCTTCCAGAAATTAACAAAACCACACAGTTTCACAAGAACAAGCAAGCGACTAGAAATGTCATAAGCAAATTCATGAGCCTACCAAAGGTATCATCAATATGATTCAAGACTTCCAAGAATTTCTTTACTAACAACATAAATGAAACAAATGTCGTCATCATTCATTATAAACTTCTTACTTGTCCAAGACAACATCAAAGTTAAAAAAAACATAGTCTTAGCATGACATGTCTTGAATCTCCCATCGCTTTGATGTCCTGTGTAACAAGGCCAAAAAACATAAAAAATTTATAGTATCAGATTTTCTGGACAGCTTTGAAACACCTTCTTGGAACAAAAAAAAAATCTAGATCTAAACAGACTATGTAGAAAGCTAGATCTTTTGTTCATGTGGAAGATCTGAGTCTGTAAACAAAGGTCACTAAAGCCACTAACAACAAAGGTATGTAAAAAGAGCGAAATGTAAGTGAACCATATATATATCTTGGAAGATTATGTTCCAATTCAGGATAGCTATCCATAACAAGAATTGTCTAACATTCCTTACACGTTTTTTAATTCTCTTTGAAAACAGATTTATCTAATAAACACACTCCTTTTATGTTTCTGGAAACTCATCCTGAAAGTGCCAAAAGCTATCATATATAACATATGTGTTTTTTAATAATACCACATTTAACACTTTCTCGATAGAATTATTGAAAATGCTTCAAGCAGTCCAATTTTAATGTTCTTTGTTTGATATGTGTTCTTTATTTTGTAGACAACGAACTTTATTTGGTGATTTCTATAGCCAATGAATTTTCTTATAGATTTTGATTATGTTTTTTTTGGAAGATTAAATTCCATTTTAAGATAGTTTACCTAAACAAGTATTGTCTAACATTCTTTACACGCTTTTGATTCTATTCGAAAACATACTTACGCAAGAAAACACACTCATTTTATTTTTCTGGAAACCCTTCCTGAAAATGGCAAAAGCTATCATATATAACATATATGTTTTAAAATGATACTACATTTAACACTTTCTTGATAGAATCATTGAAAATGCTTCAAGCTATCATATTTTAATGTTCTCTGTTTGATATGTATTCTGTATTTTGTAGACAAGGAACTTTATTTGGTGATTTTTTTATAGCCAATGAATTATCTTATAGATTTTTATTATGTTTTTTTTTTTTGGAAAATTAAGTTCCAAATTAGGATAGCCATCTTGAACAAGGATTGTCTAGCATTCGTTACTTGTTATCCAAACTTTTTATTTTTAATTAAATATTAAATTTTTTAGAAGTCATTTCTAAATATTTTACTTGCTATCTTAATATTTTTTCTTTTTTAATTAACTATTAAATTTATAGGAAGCCCCTTCCTAAATATTTAGCTTGCTATCATAACATTATTCTGTTTTTTTTTTGTTTTTGAATCTTTAACAAATAAAAGATAAGTGTGTGGTGACTAGTTTTACTTACTATCTTAACATTCTTTTTAGTTAAATATTTTTCAGGAAGCCTTTCCTAAATGTTTTATTTAATATCTTAAAATTTTATTTTTAATTAAACATTAATTTTTTCAGGAAACCCTTCCAAAATATGTAACTTGTTATCTTAAAATTTTATTTTTAATTAAATATTATTGTTTTAGGAAGCCTTTCTGACTATTTTGAAGAGACCGATAACCGGAAACTTGATGTTAACAAGAAATATAGTGAGTAGAACTCTTAATGCATTATTTGTTTTGTTTAGCTTTTTGATACTAAGATCAAGTGACTAATTTCTTGATTTTGTTTCTTCTTCTTGTGATTGAATATGGTTTGATTAAATGTCTTTGATATCATTTCCTAACATTTTATTTTTTAAGTAAATATTAAATATTCAGGAAGCATTTCCTAAAAATCTTAAATTGATCTTTGGTATGCTTGGTAGCAACTATGTTCTCCAGATTTCATGAGTACCAACTTAACATAAAAGTAAATATCATAGCTATAAGCCATAATAATCTTATTATATATGTCCAAGTCAACATTCAACACAATGGACAGATATCCTTGTTTTAAAGACGCTAGATTTTGTACTCTTTTGGATGGGTTTCCCAAAGCACATAGAACCCACCTAGAATCAATGAAGCATATAATATCTCAGAGAAAATGAAAAGTATAAACCGGTACTGATCACTAAAAAGTCTCAAAACCTGCTGTAATAATCATCAGACCAACATCCTGAACAGAGACTCGTTGTCAAAGAGGGTCTGATACATTTTTGGTGTTTGGAATAAAACTAGTCGAAGCTTGCATTCAAGAACTTAAGCAATTCATTTCTCTTGCTCTCTGCAGCTTTGTCCACTTTGGACTTATCAACCTTCAGCATAATCTATAGCCCAAAACACAGAAGAAGCATGTGACCAACAATGGAAAGCTTATGACGAAACAACCCAAAAGATAGAGAGTTTCGACTAACCTTTTTCCCATAGATAGAGAGTTATTGACCCAAGCAGTTTTCTCCTCAGAGTTGGTCTTCTCCTCAATATACATCTATAAAAAAAAAAGAAGATAGTATTGCTTCATCTAATACAACTCACAACAGTGGAGAAACTAAAGAAAAAGACATAATAAAATTATCATTGTACTCACAGCAACAGGCGTATTTTGATAAGGCTGTATGCCAGACAAGACAATACTCGCTGCATGTAATAGAAACAAAGTAGATCACCATTACAACTCACAATCTAATGCTAAGCTGGTTACTCTTAACAGTAATAAACTACAAGGCAAACACATGCAGTAACCTACCTGGTAGTTCACAGCACGTTTGTGGAGGTCAGGAGGTAAGAGAGGTGGGTCAGGATACTTCTCATCTAGATACTGTCAAAAATACCAAAAGAAGATTGATGAAAATGAATCCACAAAAACCCACAGAAAGAGAAAAGGCTGCTCTCCTGGTTTTAAATTAATACTGACCATTATGATGGCAAAAAAATCAGAAACCACAACGTCTCCATCAACCAGAGCTGGTACAGCACCCATTGGATTCACCTTCAAGAACTCATCTCTCTTGAGCGGATTCACTCCTATGTACTCATTTTCAATCCCTACAACACACACAGTCAAACAAAGAGATGAAAAGACAAACACTATATCGTTTTTGCAAAATGAGTTAGATGCCAAAAAGAGCATCTAACTCACCATCGCCAAGACCAACAAAAAAAAAGTAAAACCAACAATGTCCCAGGTTTATTACGTCACCAACCCCAGGTCCAAGTTCGAAGAGGCCACAGAGAAAATGCAGAAGAAGTGTTATAAATAAATTATCATCTTAAATGGAAATGACGCAAAAGAAGAGTTTTATCTAAAGCACATATCGTAATTAGACAAAGCTCACACCTTTTTGTCTCTGTTCTTATGACGTTTATGACGATGACTCTTGCTGCTTCGCTCCTTTTCCTTTGCCTGTCAACAAAAAGAGCAACTTTCAAGCTAAAAAATCATAAGAAAGACATCGCATGATTATGAATTTGAGTGAACAAGTAACCTTCTTTGGCTTGTCATGCTTCTTGTGCCTTCGTGACCTCTCATGTTCACTCTCCGATCGAGCTCTCACTTCAGCAACAACACAAAAAACGCAAAAGGTTTTCAATCGTATTTCTCTAGTTGAAACCGTAAACTGTGTTTACAAGAAACCCACGAACTTGGAGGAATCGGAGTAAGATGAATCAGAGGAATCGGAAAAGTTCTGGCGCTTACGGCGTCGTTTTGAGCTGGACCGGCTCTTCTTCCGTAGCTTGAGCGATTCCTTGTCTCGATCGCTTCTTCGGTGGTGATCCTTGCGGAGATGACAGAGCTCGATGACGGCGTCGACGACGAAATGATTGTTTTTTATTAACTGTGTTATTTAGCGAGGGTATTATGGACATTTTATTCTTTAATGAATGCTATTTTTGTGACTTTCTCTCCTTGGTGTCATTTTTGGGATAAAAACTTCAAAGGTGCTATTTTAGACAATTGCCCTATTATTAACCAAAATTTAGTTCTATATATTTTTAGAAAGTATAAATCTCTAGAACTGATTAAACTTAAAAACTAAAATCAAACCAAGCCAAAATATTGGTTAAGGATGACGAGCGAACCTACCAAAATATGTCGATTCAGATTGATATTTATAAATATTACCGTGATTAATTGACTAAGCCGCGAAATAAACAATTTCACATAAAACCGACATGCACACAGTCTTAATAATTACTCCGAATAATTTGTCGACAGAGATAAACTACTCACTAAATTTTTTAGTGGAATTCGTAAATAGTTAATTTTATTTATTTTTGCATGAAGAAACAAAGAGTTATGTGCGTGAGGAAGTCGTCATTCAATTGGAATTTGGTATTTAATGAAAAGGGTGAAAGGTGCTTAACATACACGCGCCGCAGTTTCTTACTGGGAAAGGGATTGGTATTGATGTTAACTAGACCGGGCCCGGTTTGGAAATGGGCGGCGGCCGAACCGACCACCTGGCTGTTTCTTTCCAAGTAGTATTCTATTCAGGATTTTTCCGATTCTGCAAAATCTAACTCGGATCTTCAGCTAAACGGGTGGGGTTCTGCTAAAGTGACGGCGAGGGTCATTAAAGTCGGTCACTGCTGGAAACGTGATCTTCTTACAACAACACTTGAGAGCTGAGAGTCTCTTTTCGTTGGAGATCTCTCTCTCGATTAACCGTCCAAAAAGGTCAATTTTGTGGGTTCACAGCTTATATACGGCGCGCTATTTGATCCATTCGATTAGAATATCAAATTTGTTACAACGTACTTTCAAATATTGCCTCGAATCTTCTGTGATAGTCATGTGTATTGCATGTAGAATTGCATGTATGCGCTGATAGAATAACAATAGTATCCTTCTATATTATTAAATAATTATAACCGGCCAAGTGAGTGATGATGAGTATGAAGGTAAAGTGAACGATGATTATAAAAATACTCCCACTGGAACTGAAGTTAAAGATGTCGTATTTGGGTTTTCTTATTTTCTAGGTATCAGGCCCATTGGCAATGTTAGTTGGTCACAAATGTACTGCTGATTCGATAATATTGAGCTATACTGAAGATTCAAATGGGCCGTACCCATATGTGCTTATGAAAAGATATAATCCCATTTATTTAGGAAAGCAATACATATGCCGTTTGTCAATCCTGAGATTTAATGATAGGTCGATATGTGTTAGGTTCGTGTCCCCCACAAGAAATCAAATAGACAAATACTACCATACAAAGAAGTTATAAACGAATAAGAATATTAGACGTGAATTGTAAGCTAGTCAGTGTGTGAAGCTGTAATTGTCTTAGCATGCATAAGAGAATAAGAATATTGTTATTCGATCGAGTTTTGCTTTCCATGCAGACTTTTTTTTTGCAACAATCTGGAAAGAGAACAAAACAACATCTTAGATTTGAAAAATAAAACATCTTAGATTTGTTCGGATCCACTTTTTAGTATACTTTCTATCTTCAATATCTCTTTCGCATATGCTAAATGCTTGGCGTAATTATTTGATGTATATATATGGTTTGGTAAGTTACTGATTATTCGAGAAAACGTCCGGATTCAATCACTGCAGGGAAATTATTATTCTCAAGAATCCCCTAGACTATATTTGAGAAGTGATTTTGCCACATATCTTCTCTACAATCATTCTCACAAAAATAATATGACATGGCTAATAAAATTGATGACATGTTTTATAAATTAATATGACATGAACAATTTTTGCCACATGTCTTCTATACAATCATTCTCACAAAAATAATATGACATGACTAATAAAATTGATGACATGTCTTATAGATTAATATGACATAGACAATTATACTTAATGTTAATTTATATTTTTGGTAAACTTTTAAAAATATGGTAATAACTCATATATTACATTTATTTTCGATTTATATTTTGGACTTTTTAAAAATATGGTAATAACTCATAAATCATCATTAAAATAAATATATTCAATTATGGCATTTCAAATTTCGAAATATTATTTAAATTAAAAATATTTCAAAATATATACATTTTTAGAAAATTACAAAAGTTAAATCATAAAATCAAATTAAATCGTAAAATCATTATTTTCTTATATATCTACAGATTTTATAAATATTTTTCAATTTTAATTTTTGAAAATTATGAAATTTTCATCCCCTAGACTATATTTGAGAAGTGATTTTGCCACATGTCTTCTACAATCATTTTCACAAAAATAATATGACATGGCTACTAAAATTGATGACATGTCTTATAGATTAATATGATGTGGACAATTATATTTAATGTTAATTTATATTTTTGGTAAACTTTTTAAATATGGTAATAACCCATGTATTACATTTATTGTCGATTTATATTTTTGGACTTTTTAAAAATATGGTAATAACTCATAAATCATCATTAAAATATATATTCAATTATAGCATTTCAAATTTTGAAATATCATTTAAATTAAAAATATTTCAAAAATATATACATATTTTAGAAAATTATAAAAATTAAATCATAAAATCAAATTAAATCGTAAAATCATTAGTTTCTTATATATATATATATATATATATATATATTTATCTACAGATTTTATAAATATTGTTAATTTTTAATTTTTGACAATTATAATTTTAATATGCAATTTTACATATTAATTAAAATAAATAGATTGAAAAATCTACCTAAGATTATAATTTAAATATATACATGCACATTCTTAAATATATTTCAAAATAAACAAATTGTTTTAATCTTAATTTTAGTGTTCAGTTAAATCAATTTAAATTAAAATATTAATAAGAAAAAGAAAATTTATAATATTAATAAAAAATATAATTTATATTTATCTGTTAGAAAATATTTTAAAATTTTTTTACTGCACATGGTGCAGGAAAACACCTAGTGCTAGAATATATGTCAATTGCTCAGTCTTTAGATTATTTGTTTTGGAGAATTATAAGAAATAATTGATTTTATAAATTACGATCGATGTCGTATCATCATAAGTTTAAACCATGGCAGGGTGAGTGACTGAAGCTAATACATTGGAGAAAAGACTTGTTCAAATAAAAAAGGAGGTAAGGATGTATTTTAATGTACCCGTTCACATATTAATACAGATTGATGGACTTCGATGACTTCAACGCCAATGGCCACTACTCATTAATTCAATAGTTTTTTTTGTTTTCTTTAGTGCTACAAAGTAGCGTTACAAACATTAAAAACAATGTACTGCTGCCTGATGGATTTATTTACTGCTTATTTAAAACACTAGTGTATTCCTTGTGGCAGCCATTCGTGCTATTGTTTTTTTTCTTATAGTATACGAACGTGGATGTTTTAAAGTATGATCGTTCAAAGCCATTATTTAGTATTTACAATCGGAAATAAGAAGACGTATTTTTACTTCCTAATCCCAAAATTCGTCAAGAAAAAAAAAGTAATAAGAAGACGCACGAGTCTGTCCACAGAATGACAGAACGGACGGAGAAAGCATCAGAGCCGACCAATCACTAGCAGTACTTTCCCACTAGTCAAAAGTCAAAATATCTTATTGGAAACCAGTAAAGAGAAGGGAAAAAGGTTAGAATAATTTTGACTGTCCCGTACGGAATCTAACCACGGTCGGTCGGAAAATCCGCTTGAAAAAAAAAGAGAGCCACCACACATTATTTCGTTTTAAATATATTTTTATTAATTTTTTCTTTTCAAACAAAAAAACTTTACAATTTATCATAAAAAGTTACACAATAACGCGTCGAATTTACACGGTCGGTTTGCAGTAAATATTATATTTTTTTTTTATATTCACAAAGTCGGGGAAAATAATGAAACAGAGAGACAAGACAAGACAAGACAAGAGAGAGAGAGAGAGCAAGTGGAAAACAGACCAGAGAGAGAGAGAGAGAGAGAGAGAGAGAGAGAGAGAGAGAGAGAGAGAGAGAGGGTTCTATAGACCGTGGAATCATCGAATCACACACGCTCTTTGCAATAACTTCTGAAGGGTTTTAATTTTCTCCTTTCAAAAAAAAATATTTTTTTTGGTAACTCGCCTCTAGGGTTTGCTTGCTCTTCCTCGTGATCCTTCTAACCTGTAAGATTGGCGTGTTTCGTTTCGTACGGTCTATCTAACCCCCCCCCCCCCTAGTTCTGTCTCCTCTCTCAACACGCTGTAAGATCTTCCCTCCCTTTTATAATCTGACCTTCTTCTGAGATTTATCTTTAAAAAAGTTTAAATTTTGATTTGTGATTCGATTGATTTGTTATAGAGGATTATTATGGTAATGGAGGACGAGCGTAGTAGTAAGGAGGTGAACAAGCCTTCTTACTGGCTAGATGCTTGCGAGGACATCTCCTGTGATCTCATCGATGATCTCGTCTCTGATTTCGATCCTTCCTCTGTTTCCGTCTCCGAATCCATAGACGATGAGGTCGGCGCCAACAACGATTTCTTCGGTGGGATCGATCACATTCTAGACAGCATCAAGAACGGTGGTGGCTTACCAAATATCAACGAGGCTCCTCCTCAGTTGCTTGCTGGAGAGATCACTAAAGAGAATGTGAGTGGTGTTAAGAGAGACGAGGTGGTGTCGAAAGAGGAAGGAGACAACAAGAACAGGAAGAGAGCTAGGGTTTGTAGTTACCAGAGTAACATTCCAGTAAGAGGACATGCTGATTCTAGGAAACGGACTCGAAGCTACTACGACGAGGCTACTACTGGTCATAATAAGAGAAGAGATTGTTACAATTACAGGAGAGATAACGGTAGAGATAACAGAGAAGCGAGGGGTTATTGGGAGAGGGACAGAGTCGGTTCGAACGAGCTGGTTTATCGTTCAGGTACTTGGGAAGCTGATCACGAAAGAGATGTCAAGAAAGAGAACCGCCTTCAGAAGAAGGCATCAGAGGAGAAGCCTGAAGAGCAGCGTAAAGAGAAAGTTGTGGAAGAGCAAGCGAGGCGGTACCAGTTGGATGTGCTCGAACAGGCTAAAGCCAAGAACACGATCGCTTTCCTCGAGACCGGTGCTGGGAAGACGCTTATAGCCATCCTTCTCATCAAAAGCGTTCACAAGGATCTAATGAGCCAGAAGAGAAAAATGCTCTCTGTGTTCTTGGTTCCTAAAGTGCCTCTCGTTTATCAGCAAGCGGAGGTGATCCGTAACCAGACTTGTTTCCAAGTCGGGCATTACTGTGGTGAGATGGGACAAGATTTCTGGGATGCTAGAAGGTGGCAGCGAGAGTTTGAGTCTAAGCAGGTTCTTGTAATGACAGCTCAGATTCTGTTGAATATACTGAGGCACAGCATTATTAGAATGGAAGCGATTGATCTACTTATCCTCGACGAGTGTCACCACGCTGTCAAGAAACATCCTTACTCACTGGTGATGTCGGAGTTCTACCACACAACGTCTAAGGATAAAAGACCTGCCATCTTTGGAATGACTGCTTCCCCTGTTAATCTTAAGGGTGTCTCAAGCCAAGTTGATTGTGCTATAAAAATACGCAATCTCGAGACCAAGCTGGACTCTACGGTTTGTACTATAAAAGATCGGAAGGAGTTGGAGAAACATGTGCCTATGCCTTCAGAGATTGTGGTGGAGTATGACAAAGCTGCTACCATGTGGTCTCTTCATGAGAAGATAAAGCAAATGATTGCAGCTGTTGAAGAAGCGGCGCAGGCGAGTTCGAGGAAAAGCAAGTGGCAGTTTATGGGGGCTAGGGATGCTGGAGCTAAGGAGGAGCTGAAACAGGTTTATGGCGTCTCCGAAAGAACAGAGAGCGATGGAGCTGCTAATTTGATTCATAAACTTAGGGCTATTAACTATACTCTTGCTGAGTTGGGTCAATGGTGTGCTTACAAGGTAAATAAAAGAGAGGAGAAAAATAGTTTTTGTTATTTTATTATTTGTGATTAATCTTTTTTGTTTGTTTTTGTTATCAATCAAAGGTGGCACAATCGTTCTTGACTGCGTTGCAAAGTGACGAGAGGGTGAATTTCCAAGTGGATGTGAAGTTTCAAGAATCATACCTGAGCGAGGTGGTGACGCTCTTGCAGTGTGAGCTTTTGGAAGGAGCTGCTGCTGAAAAGGCAGCCACGGAATGTAGCAAACCAGAGAATGGTAATGCAAATGATGATGAGATTGAGGAAGGAGAGCTCCCTGATGATCATGGTTAGTTTTTATCCTCATTCTTACTTAGCTTGTTATCTGATCCAAGAGAGTATATTAACAAGGGTAATGGGATTTTAGTGGTCTCTGGAGGGGAGCACGTTGATGAGGTAATAGGAGCCGCAGTGGCTGATGGGAAAGTAACTCCAAAAGTTCAGTCGTTGATCAAACTACTCCTCAAGTATCAGCACACATCCGATTTTCGTGCTATTGTTTTTGTTGAGAGAGTTGTTGCTGCTTTGGTTCTTCCAAAGGTTAGGATGAATTTGAAAAATCACTTTGATTTTCATTACATTTGTTTTTACTGTCAGTATCTCTGAGCTTTGGTTTTCTTTCCAGGTCTTCGCGGAGCTGCCTTCACTTGGTTTTATAAGGTGCGCCAGCATGATCGGTCACAACAACAGCCAGGAAATGAAGTCATCTCAAATGCAGGATACTATTTCCAAATTCCGAGATGGTCAAGTATGAATAATTTTCTTAGTTTCCTCTTATTAGATGTTTTGGGTAAAATAATTAAGAAAGTTTGTTATAAACTCTTTTGACATGTCCTTTTGCTTGTGATAGGTGACACTGTTAGTTGCCACAAGCGTTGCTGAGGAAGGACTTGATATTAGGCAATGTAACGTTGTAATGCGTTTCGACCTTGCAAAGACGGTGCTTGCATACATTCAATCTCGTGGTAGGGCAAGAAAGCCTGGATCCGACTACATACTCATGGTCGAGAGGTACACATGTGTTGCAATCTATAAGAAAAAAGCTTTAAAATGTAAATTTGTTTCTTAACAACTGGTCACACCATGTGTTGTCTTGTAGGGAAAATGTATCTCACGCAGCATTCTTGAGGAATGCTAGGAACAGTGAGGAGACACTGAGAAAAGAAGCAATAGAAAGGACTGATCTGAGTCACCTCAAAGATACATCGAGGCTAATCTCCATTGACGCTGTGCCTGGCACAGTTTATAAGGTGGAGACAACTGGTGCCATGGTTAGCCTTAATTCCGCGGTTGGTCTCATACATTTCTACTGCTCTCAGCTTCCCGGTGACAGGTCAGTTTACCGACAACCTTGTTCTGTCCTAATGACCGACCTTTCTTCTTCTTGTATGAGAACAATGGATTGTTTTCTCCTCTTTTGTGGTCTTATTAGGTATGCGATTCTTCGTCCTGAGTTCAGCATGGAGAAACATGAAAAGCCTGGGGGACACACCGAGTATTCATGCAGGCTTCAGCTCCCTTGCAATGCACCCTTTGAAATACTCGAGGGTCCTCTTTGTAGTTCAATGCGTCTTGCACAACAGGTGGGACTTAAATAATTTATCTTATTCGTTTATTATCTTTCGGTGTTCGATGTTTTTAAAAAAAAAAGTATTGTGTGTGTTGATGTGTAAGGCTGTATGTCTAGCTGGTTGCAAGAAACTGCATGAGATGGGTGCATTTACGGATATGCTATTGCCGGACAAGGGAAGTGGTCAAGACGCTGAGAAGGCTGACCAGGATGAAGAAGGTGAACCCGTTCCTGGAACTGCTAGACACAGAGAGTTCTATCCTGAAGGTGTAGCGGATGTACTTAAGGTATATAGTTTCCACTCTTAACCTTTTTTAATTTTTTTGCTAAATGTGGTGTTAAGAAATAGATTGTTTTTCTTCGCTCTACAGGGAGATTGGATTTTATCAGGAAAGGAAGTTTGTGAGAAGAGCTCAAAGCTATTCCATTTATACATGTACAGTGTTAGATGTGTAGATTCTGGGTCTTCAAAAGATCCATTCTTAACCGAAGTTTCAGAATTCGCGGTTCTTTTTGGCAATGAGCTGGATGCAGAGGTTCTTGATTCTATTTTAGTTTTCAGGTAGCAATGATTTTTCCCTTTTCTAATGACTGTACTGTTTTAAATGTGACAGGTATTATCGATGTCTATGGATCTTTATGTTGCTCGAGCCATGATCACCAAAGCATCTCTTGCTTTCAGGGGATCACTGGATATTACAGAAAGCCAGGTTTAATTTAATAACGAACCCTTATCTTTTACTTGTAAAGTTCTTCTATCTTATGTTATCACTGGCATCTTCTTTGTGCAGCTATCATCTATTAAAAAGTTTCATGTGAGATTGATGAGTATAGTCTTAGATGTTGATGTCGAACCCTCCACGACACCATGGGATCCTTCAAAGGCCTACTTGTTTGTCCCCGTGACTGACAACACGTCTGCGGAACCCATAAGAGGAATCAACTGGGAGTTAGTTGAAAAGATAACCGAAACCAATGTGTGGGACAACCCGCTTCAGAGAGCTCGCCCGGACGTGTATCTCGGGACTAACGAGAGAACTCTCGGTGGGGACAGAAGGGAATACGGGTTTGGTAAACTTCGTAACAACATTGGGTTCGGGCAGCAGAAATCTCACCCAACTTATGGTATTAGAGGAGCGGTTGCATCTTTTGATGTCGTGAGAGCTTCTGGACTGTTACCTGTAAGAGAGGAGGAAGCAGGAAGTGATGTATCATCGCAAGGCAAACTGATGATGGCAGATGGGTGCATGGTTGCAGAAAGTCTAATAGGGAAAATAGTGACGGCCGCACATTCAGGGAAGCGGTTTTATGTGGACACTATTTGCTACGATATGAGTGCGGAAACTTCTTTCCCAAGGAAAGAGGGGTATCTAGGTCCTTTGGAATACAACACTTACGCTGACTACTATAAACAAAAGTATGTTTTCTATTTTCTTTTGGAAATAATTCTAAGGTTTATAGAGAAGGACTCTACTAATACTTTTTTTTCTGTTTGTTACCATGAGGACTTACATGGCCTCAGTTCAACTCCTGTGTTGTGCAAGACTGAGAAGAAAAGCATGTCTATGTATATTCTTAGTATATAAGACATGCTTTTCTTCTTCTTCTTGCACAACCTGAGGAGGTAACTGGGGCTATCAAGTCTTCCTTGTTTAATTTGTTTGTTTTGTCTATTAGGTATGGAGTTGATTTAAACTGTAAACGTCAACCTTTAATCAAAGGAAGAGGTGTTTCTTATTGCAAGAATCTTCTTTCTCCTCGGTTTGAACAGTCAGGTACTAAGAAAATTATTATTCTCTTGGAAAATTTATTTGGTAGACTAAACACATTCTTTTCTTCTTTTTTTATGTTTTAAATTGCAATAAAAAGGTGAATCTGAGACGACACTTGATAAAACATATTACGTGTTTCTTCCACCTGAACTATGCGTGGTGCATCCTCTATCTGGTTCACTTATCCGAGGTGCTCAGAGGTTGCCCTCTATAATGAGAAGAGTTGAGAGCATGTTGCTCGCTGTTCAACTCAAAAACTTGATTAGTTATCCCATTCCTACTTCAAAGGTAATATATGATTTTAGTTAGAATCTTGTTTTTTTATTTTGTTGTTCTTGTTACTAAACATTTGGCTTATATATGTATAGATTCTAGAAGCCTTGACCGCAGCCTCGTGCCAGGAGACGTTCTGCTACGAGAGAGCAGAGCTTTTAGGAGATGCGTATCTGAAATGGGTGGTTAGTCGTTTTCTGTTTCTCAAGTACCCTCAGAAGCACGAGGGTCAGCTCACAAGGATGAGGCAGCAGATGGTCAGCAACATGGTTCTTTACCAGTACGCTCTGGTCAAAGGGCTCCAGTCGTATATCCAGGCGGATCGTTTCGCTCCTTCTAGGTGGTCCGCTCCTGGCGTGCCTCCAGTCTACGACGAGGACACCAAAGACGGAGGAGGATCTTCGTTTTTCGACGAGGAGCAGAAGAAACACGAGGAGGACGTGTTTGAAGATGGGGAGATGGAAGATGGTGAGCTGGAGGGTGACCTGAGCTCTTACCGAGTGTTATCTAGCAAAACGTTGGCTGATGTCGTCGAAGCCTTGATCGGTGTTTACTACGTGGAAGGAGGTAAAGCTGCGGCGAACCATTTGATGAAATGGATTGGGATCGAGGTTGAGGATGATCCCGAAGAGACGACCGAAGGGACGGTGAAACCGGTTTGTGTTCCGGAGAGCGTGCTAAAGAGCATAGACTTTGTTGGTCTTGAGAGAGCTTTGAAGTACGAGTTTGCGGAGAAAGGTCTTCTTGTGGAAGCTATCACGCATGCTTCGAGACCGTCTTCGGGTGTTTCGTGTTACCAGAGGTTGGAGTTTGTTGGTGACGCGGTTCTGGATCATCTCATTACGAGACACTTGTTTTTCACGTACACGAGCCTTCCTCCTGGTCGGTTAACTGATCTTCGAGCTGCGGCGGTTAATAACGAGAACTTTGCTCGTGTTGCGGTTAAACATAAGCTCCACTTGTACCTTCGTCACGGTTCTAGCGCCCTCGAGAAACAGGTAACAAAAAAATAATAAAACAAAAACTATTTTTTTGATTAGAGACAAATTACAAATCTCTTTTTAATTGTTGTTCTGTTTTTTTCAGATTCGAGATTTTGTGAAGGAGGTCCTAACCGAGTCTTCTAAACCGGGGTTTAACTCGTTCGGTTTAGGAGACTGTAAAGCGCCAAAAGTTCTTGGAGATATAGTTGAATCCATTGCAGGTGCTATCTTTCTTGATAGTGGAAAAGACACAAGTGCTGCTTGGAAGGTTTGTTAGTTATTTAGTTATTTCTGTTAATATTCGTTTATTTCTTTTTTATTAATTTTGTTTTATTAAATTTTGTTTTAGGTTTTCCAACCTTTGCTACAACCAATGGTGACACCAGAGACACTTCCGATGCATCCGGTACGAGAGCTGCAAGAGCGCTGCCAGCAACAAGCAGAAGGGTTAGAGTACAAGGCGAGTAGGAGCGGTAACACAGCGACTGTGGAAGTATTCATCGACGGTGTTCAAGTGGGAGTGGCGCAGAACCCTCAGAAGAAAATGGCTCAGAAGCTAGCGGCGAGGAACGCGCTGGCAGCTTTGAAAGAGAAAGAGATAGCTGAAGCAAAAGAGAAGGGATCAAAGGGGAATGCAGGAGATGAGAATGAGAATGGGAACAAGAAGAATGGGAGTCAGACGTTTACGAGACAGACGTTGAATGATATTTGCTTGAGGAAGAATTGGCCAATGCCTTCTTACAGGTAACCAAAATGTTGTGTAAATTGCAATTATTTTAGCCTTTTTTTTTTGAGTTTGTTCTGCTAATAAGTCTTGGTGGTGAAAATATTGTTAGATGTGTGAAAGAAGGGGGACCGGCTCATGCAAAGAGGTTTACGTTTGGGGTAAGAGTGAATACAAGCGATAGAGGATGGACTGATGAATGTATTGGAGAGCCGATGCCGAGTGTTAAGAAGGCTAAAGATTCTGCTGCTTGTCTTCTTCTTGAGCTTCTCAATAAAACTTATTCTTAAATAGTGGTGGACTTGGTCACTTGTTGTATTATTATGTGTTGTTTAAGGCTTATCTTTTTACTATTTTGATGTTGTTAAATCTGTAAACAAATGATGTGTTGTGACCATCTGTATCAAATCTTTGCTTTATTATAATATACTTATGTTTTCTAGTTAGTGCTCAAGAATTAAAAGTTTCATTGGAAGTATTCCAATTTCTAAGGCATAACAAAGATGATTTAGAAAAAAAATATTATTGAGTTGACAAGGACAAAATGACAAATTCAAAGTTCAACAAGAAAATGCAGAGAAAGTAATATCAAGGAAAGAAACAGAAACAAAACGTTGCAGAAATGTTGAGAGGAGAAAGCTTCAACGTCTCAGAGTATGGAGAATGTACTCAGCATAAAGGTCCCTGTCATTGAAAACCAAAACCCATGTGGTTACTTTAGAACTTGAAAAGGCTGTAAGGAAGTTTTGGTTCTTGATGGAGAAACATATAGACTCACATTGAGTACTGGATAGCTTCAATAGCTTTCTCAGATGGGAGAAAATCATTAACAGCAACTTCCTTGTTCTCATTCTTCTTGTCTATTGAGAGAGAGATATGTTAAATGGAAAACATAATACTTGCTGAGAAGTTAATAGGCAGAGAGACGAATAAGAAGGGAAGAATAAAGAAAAGGATACAGTCTTCAAAGAAACGACGGATCTCAGAGAGACGGTGAGGAGGAAGCTCCTTGATGTCAGTGTAATGCTTGTACTCAGGATCATCAACACAAACTGCAATAATCTTGTCATCTTTCTCACCCTAACATTACAGAGAATCACACTTATTAGAGCAAACCTCAGTGGGTTTGAGGGAAGAAATAAAAGATCAAAAGCCTTTAGTAAGTACCTGGTCAATCATAGGCATTAATCCAATAGCACGAGCACGCAGAAAACAACCTGGAAGCACAGGTTCCTAATTAAAAAAAAAAAAGAAAACAAATTTTGTTAAATTGAATGAGAGATGTAAAAACAATTTTGGTGTTAAAAAAAAAAAGAAAAGAGGTGAGTGATACCTGCATGATGACTAAAACATCAATAGGGTCATTGTCTTCACAAAGGGTGCGAGGAACGAAACCATAGTTGTGAGGGTAAACAACTGAGGAGTAGAGAATACGATCAACCTTGATGAGTCCAGTCTTTTTGTCAAGTTCATATTTGACCTTGCTTCCCTTTGTGATCTCAACAACCTGATTTTCATAGAAAGATGGAATGATTCAAGAATCTAATAAAGTGACGACCATTCAAGAATCAAGTTAATTTTTTTTTTTTTTTTAAAAGAGCGTAGAAACATACCACATTGAAAATCTGTGGAGCTCCAGGACCTGCAAAGATATTTATCCAAAGATTCATGATTTTTAGTTCCACAAAATACAAATACCAAAAGGGCATTTAGAGAGTGAAATCATTTTTCTTATTACCAATCTCGAGATCGTGCCAGGGATGAGCAGCAACGGATCGTCTAGACAAGGAAGAGAGAATCCTCTCGTTAAGACGAGGAGCTGGTCGCTGCAGCTGCTTCTGATTCTCTTTGGTTTCTCCACTCATCTGTCAAAAAATCACATTTCTAAACGTTACATCACTCAGACATCATTATCCCCTAACTGGGGTCTGGGGGAGCATAAAAAGACCAACTTTAATTGAAAAAGTGAATCAAACCCCAACAATGGGAAACAATCAGTTATGTTTTACTAAAGATCTGGGGTTCTCTTCTCAATAAAACCGGATGGATGATTTGAGATTTGGATCTAAAACCCAGAGCCAGATGATTTAACAATGGAAAAGCATCCAACTTTGAGATCTCTAAAGAGAACAAAGCACAGAACGATGATAAAAAAATAACGTACCGTTGCTTGCTTGGAATCGAAAAGGGAGAAAGCTTTGGGTGAGAAACAAGTGAAACGCGTCGTTGGTGTTGAAAATGAAAATGCAGCTAAAAAGCGTTTATGGTCTCTATTTATATATGAGCAGCAGCAGCCGCGATTTACGGATCAAAAAAACTTATATAAATCGTAACTGTACTACGATTAAAGTATAAACATTTTCATTGCTTTTCAATATGTGGTTCGTTCGCTTTAGAGTAGACATGCAAAAAAATATTACAGTAAGCAATAGTTTTTCTTTTTTTTTTAATTAATGTGGTGGGTTACTCATGGCCGAGCGTGAAATATCACGATGGAGAATGATTATACTACGACATTTTTTACTAATTATTTAGCGTAGAACAATGATAAAAACTTTCGTTGAACAATGATTTTAATGTAGAATAAAGACTTTCGTTGCATTTTTCACAGATAATGGAGTGTGATAATTTCGCACCATGTTCATGATATTTCGCACATGGTCAGTTGAGAAAATAGTATTATCATTCATCAATCATGATTACTATACTGCGTAAGAGTTTAAGACGTTGACAAAGAGGAAAAATAAAATGAAAGACGAGATTAGCGTCACCAATGGGCCTTAGGGCCATTAACAAATCTTATACTATTAAAAATATTGTACGTTGGTCCAGTAGTGAAAACTATTAAGCCCATCCAAATACCTCTGGGAATGGGCTGCCACCTGCATTCATTCAAGTCTGTTTGTTTTTGGAAGCACACCACCAAGAAAGACAATACACTCAAAGATGAAACCTTTGTACAATTCATCTTTTTATCATTCTAAACTATTTTTATGATCTTATAAAATATCCAGAGTTCAAAAGACAAACGGACTAAAAGAGTAAAGACATAGTAGATCCATTGCTTTAGTGGTTAATTAACAAGTAACAGTAACAGTAACAGCAGCAGACAAGTAAACAGGAAGTAGCAGACACAAAACAGATACAAGGGACAAGACATGGAGTACAGGACCTGACATGAAACCGTTCAGATGGATCTAGAAACAGAAAAAAATAAGTCTCTTTCATAAAGATTGAAGAAGCAGGTACTAACACTTGACTTAAAGATATTGGTAAAAATGGATTTTTTTTATTTTACCTCAAAAGAAAGTCTGGTTGTTTTATGTTGAAGCTTCTCCTTCCAATCGAATCCTCTTGCAGACTTTTTCATCGCTCTGATTGTTCGTGTTCCCATCTTGACTCTCTTTCACCTCCATAGAACATCTCTTGTATGGCTTAAACCCTGACTGTCTCGTTTTAAGGCTCTTCCCCTGTCCATCACCTATCATCATTACTCCACTTTCTTGGTCTGCATCACAAGAACCTTGAATCTTGTTGAGATCAGGAGCCATTGGCATTGACGTGTCGCTTTGTTTTCCATTCACATTATCCTCCACTTGAGGAGGTGAAAAGCTCTGAGGCAATCTCTGTCTTGCAAATAGAGCCTGAAACGCTTTACGACCCTGAAAACAATGCACACTTATTAGTGTTAGTTTCAAAGAAAAGCTCTCTGCATATCCATGAATCTTTTTTTTTTGTTTGTTTACCCCTTGGGAGACTTCTTTCCATGAATCAGTAGTTTGGTTGTTATTGTTGTCTCTGATTTTACTCCGACGGTTGCTTAACTCAATAACACTTGGCTGGTTTGCATCTGCCTCCTTTACATCCTCGTTATCTTTCTCCATCTTATCTAATGCGTCTGTTTCCGCGTCACTTCCTGATGGTGTGTTTGACCCACACGATGAGCGGTCCACCAGCTTTTTCTTTGGGGACGCGTTTGGATCATGCAAAGCATCAGCAGCAGCAGCGTCAACAATAACTTCCTCCTTGTCACGATTTGTTTTCGAGTCGGCAGCGTTTAGCTTGGTTATTCCAGTCTCTTCTGAATCGTCGGATGATGAAGCTGGAGATTTTGAAGCCATTTTTTGATCTTGCAGAGCTGTGTTCTGTTTCTCCAGCGGTTCTTGATTACTTTTAACGGTATCCATCTTCTCCATTGAGGGAGTTGGAACAGCAAAGGTTGGTAATGGAAGGCATGTGACTGGAGTAGGAGGAGGAGGAGCACACACAGGAATAAGTCCATGAGAAGCCCACCAAGCAGTTGCAGCAGCTACCGTAGCAGCAGCTATAGCAGCTATACTTGGAGGAGGAGGAGAAGAGCTCATTTGCGTTGATGAATCTCCCGAGTTCCCGACATTGGAATAGGGCCAGGCCGAAGCAGCGAACGTGGCTGCAGCATGAGCTGCAGGGTTCTGTAGGAGACTTGACATAATGAGATTGGGGAAAGTAGAGGAGAAGTGAAGAAACGAACGGTAAACATCCTGAGAAGGGCACGCCTGTTGAGAAGTAGTTGTAGTAGTAGTAGTAGCAGAAGATGTTGTGGTAGCTGGAAGATTCACGTGCCCGTGAACACGATCTCCCATAGGACAAAACATCAAGTCTTGAGATACCATACCTGGAGGGGGATGAAACTGAGCGCATTTTGCCCCATTTCCGTTTACAAAATCCGCGGGGAAATGCCAAGGGTAGTTCCTTGCGCTGTCAGCAACTCTGTCTTTGTTCTTCTCGGGAAGATCTTGAACCATGTTTTCCACATTTGACGCCTTACTTGTTCCATTATCAGCACTCTCCTGCTCAAAATCAGAACGGAACACCCTTTTTTTACTTTTCATGCTATTGAACTTATTAAAATACAGTACTCATCATGTTCTTGGACTACAAGTTTTATACCTTTCTTAGAGACGGTTCAGGTTTCTTTGGTAAGGGAAACTTGTTCACAGTAGAAACCCCTGAGCAGTTATCATCTTGATTTTCTTTCCCAGTTGATGTTTCCTAACCATAAAAAAAAAATTATCACAAGAAGAAAAAAACAAAATGATAGAATGAAGAAAGAGAGCAGAATCAGGAATAAAACCTCGTTAATGGGCACTTTTTCCAAATCCAAGAAAGCCTGGTTACATTGTGAAGAAGAGGCAAGTTTTGCTGATGGTGCTTGAGAGGAAGATGGGCCAGGTTTGCGAGGATAAGGAGTATTGGGTTTTCTTTTAGGACGAGGAGGTGGGATTTCTATGTTGAGAGCTTGACAAACAGGAATGCCTTTAGCTTCAGCCTCTTTCTCCAACTGAAGAAGAGTTGAACCAATAACTGTGAGTTTTTTTTTGGCCCATAAGGGAGATTGTAAATGCAACCCTGAGACTCCTGAGGTTAAACAGAGACTTATACTGACCCGAATTGTACGGGGGTAGACAAAGACAATCACTTCATTTCCTGTCCTATAGGGTCAACTGGCCAGGGAGTTTGGTTTTCCATTTTGAATGGCTAAATAAAAGAGTCCATGCAATATATATCATTATTTCATCTGACTTTATTGAGTATGTGAGAGACAGTTGTTCTATGCAAAATGCAGTGCTATTTTTGTTACTACTATAGACCAAATGTTATGGTCAACAGAGAGAATGAAGCTATCTTAAGGGTAAAGTTTTCCAGTTGCAGGGGGCAGATGGACAAGGTCTCTAAAAATCATGCTCCTATCCTTGGGAACCAACAGACTCTACTTAGCAGGACTCCAAATTTTCTAGTTGAAGCAATGAGAAAAACGGAACCATAGATAAACCTCTAATCACCTTGTCCCATACAGAAACACAAGTCAGACAGTGATAGGCAACATGGTCACCAATTTAATTCTATTTGATCGTCATTATCTCACTACCAACCAGTTGCATCTTCACTAGATAGAAGATTGGAGAGAGGATGAGCTTACCTTGGTGAAGAACTTTTGTGCATGACTTCTGATCTGAACAGCAGTCTTTGTCCCAATATGTTCTGCACACACACAAGAAAAGAGAGAGAGAGAGAGAAACTCTCAATCAAGAGGAGACTGAAGAACATAAAGAAACTCCTAAACAAAAGAAAACAATATCTCTCTCTTTGTGTTAAATTTAATTAAAGCAGACAGAAGCTATTCTATTACACCTTCTATGCGTTGCCAGGCCCTTCCATAAAGCCTCAAGGCTTCAAGAAACCTATCATGCTCATCCTCTGTCCATCGTTCCCGCTGCTTTGTAATAGTATACGGCTTTCTTGCCTATTCAATTTAATAAAAAACAAATCACAAATATTCATCCAAACAAAATAAAAAACCTGGACAATCTGTTTCATGCATTACCTTGGTTAATAACTCATCTCCAGATGTATTTGTATCCATCAAAACCAGATCTTAGCAGCTTTCCGCTGCTTCAAATCCTCTCTAATATAACAAAGAAACCATCTTTGACCTCCTCCAAATAGCAAAAAGCCGTTGTAATTGATTCTTCTAATTGAAAAGCACCTCTTTTAAAATTCTAAAGCAACTGCAAAAAAAAAAAGAGAAAGAGACTATGAGAAATATTTTGATCCAGACACCACCAAAGATTAATAGAAAGAGAGAAATGAAAGGAGAAATCTTTGAAAGTCCACCGAGTAAGTAAGTAAGCTTCTTCAGCAGTACTCAAAAGTCTCACCCCAAATGATGATTCCATCGCTGCCAAAACCTTTTTTAAAAAAGCATCACAAAATCAGTATTCACTTTTGCTTACAAATCTAACCTAACAACTTAGAGAGAATCTGAGCAACGAAAAAGACCTTATAAATTGCTAATAATGTTAATCACACATACCCTTGAGAGTAGCCATCATTGAGGAACTAATCCGAATATAGAAACTAGATCATCTCACCGGAGAAACAATCAAATCGGAAGAAAAAAAAGTTAATCTCTTAATGTTTGAGCAGAGCTGGAGAAGATACAGAGATGAAGAAGAAGGAAGGAAGGAAGACTGTTTTAGGGCGAAGAAGACTGTAAGAAGAAGGAAGCCAGAATCAATCTCAGCCACAACTATTTTTTCTCCTTCTCTCTTTTTTGGTTATTACTTATTTTTTTATTTGCGGCTGAAACAGCACAAGGGTATAAATGGAATAAACACAAGTCACCGGAGATCGACACGTGGTGAGATTGTAGTGGCCTTTCGCTGCGCTTTTTCGTATCTCCCAACTTGCTTCTCTGTGAGCCATAAGTCTCCTTTTGTTTTGTGAAGGTCGCGTAGATAAAAGCGAGCGTGGGGTCCTTCGAACTTACGTGTCGGTTTCCCCGGTTAATAGTTAGAGCAAGTGGGAATAGTTAGTGATGTGTACTGTGCCAGCTGCGATGGTCTACAACCCCCCCCCCATACGTGTCGGTTTCCTATAGACGTTTCCACAATGGGCCGCTTGATCTGGGCTTACAAAAGGGCCTAACGTATGTCTTTAATTTTCAATTTCTTTTTCCTTGGAGCCCATTCTGTAAGGGTGTTCCAACTGAAAATATTGGGTTTGCTTCAAGCTGAAGCAAGGGTGTTCCATCTATATTATTAAAAGAGAAGTACACATATAGAATGCCCCTTAGTTTTAAGTGTTATTTACACTTTCATGCCACTGACATTAAATAATACTTCCTATTTTAATGTTGTCTTTTCCACTTTGATTAATGTGTTTTCCAAAATTAAATTTGAATAAAATATACAATTAAATAATACTTCCTATTTTAATGTTGTCTTTTCCACTTACATTAATGTGTTTTCTAAAATTAAATTTGAATTAAATACACTTCATTAACTTCTCAATTAAATCAATGTAAAATTCAAAAAATACATTTTTCACTTTGATTAATGTGTTTAATGGACAAACGATTTTTATTAGACAAACGATTCATGAAAATTATAATATCAACTCTTCATTGAACAAATCTGAACGAAAAAAAATATTACCAAATTTGAACCGAAACTAGATAATATCCAAACGGATTTACCATTTTGGTATCTAGAGAACCATAACTAAACCTTATTCGAACGAAATATTTCGGATATTCGAATGTATTTAAATCATATTTATATACTTCAATATGTTAGCTATTTTTTGAGTTAATATCCAAGATATGAGCTATTTTAAGTTGATTTGAAATATAAAAAATAGTCAAAAGTAAACATCTAAAATAGATAAACAATAATCAAAACACCAAAAATATTTTAAATATATGTATATTTATTCTTCATCCAAATATTCAAGTTAAATTTATTTTATTTTTTAATTTAGATACTTTAGCTTACATTACTCAAATTTACATGTTATATTTTTTTAGATTTAAAGATATTTAAAGATATATAAATTTTGAAAATTTTAAAATAATTTAAACAGGTTATCAAACCCGCAAAAATCTAAATCAAACCGGAATCAAATTTAATAAATACCCGAATAGAGATAGAATCTTTAAACTCGAAAATCTCAAACCCAAATAAATTTTAACCAAATTCGAGTGGATACCCAAATACATATCCCTACCTTAGTCAATATAAAACGATCAAATATTATAAATATACTATTTAGTATAAATAAATAAAATTAAAACTGAAAGTTAATACCCGTGCGGTCGCACGGATCAAGATCTAGTATTAGATTTATACTGAAGCAAGTCCAATATTGACTATTTGTGTGACTTTATAGTTCACTAGACTTCTCGTAGGCCTATTTTATGATTTAGTGTTCCATTTCCTAACGATAAAATTTCTTCCTCCTTTTTTTTTGTCTTTTACGGGGGCAAAGATACTATTATACTTTTTACTTTTTTAGTTTCAAAGAAGACTGTTGTTCAAAAAAAGTTTCAAAGAAGATATGTCTGCTTTCTAGTGCATTCCACCGGCTCATGCAAAGGTAAAGCACAACTTAATTTCTTTTTCATTCTTTATAAGAACAGGGGGATTTATGCGGATTAGATTAGCACAAATGGTATTATTAAGTAAGCAAATAATATATACATACTTTCACAACTTATCTCTACGTAGATGTTTGAAGTTCCAGACTTCAAATAACAATATTATCTCTCTTACACAGACACTAGATTTCCTTAAAACAGTATAGAACAGAAAAAAACAATATAGAACAATTATTTGATATATAACCCTTTTCTCAAAAAAAAAAAAAATATTTGATATATGCCAATAACAATAGTACTTAAACTTAAACGGGCGACTTAGAGTCGTTATCGTTATTAACATTTTGGTGTCCATTGTCCATCTGAGGAGGCAATGTAGTTGATGCTTCCGTTTCATTGTTCTTACCCCACAAGAACACGTAGAGACCCATCACTGCCACTACTGATCCAATTACACTATAATAACAAACGTTCAAAAGTTGTCGTTACTGTTGCGATGAGTATGGACATACGTTAAGATATATTAAAAAAATCACAAAACAATTTGAAATTACCTGCCAAGGTATAAAGGAGTGTGTAAGATGAGGAAATCGAATAGAGTAGCTGATATAAGAGTAACTGGAGAAAATGTGGATGCGAAAACCGCTCCTAGTTTCTTAATTCCCCACGTTGTTGCTACCGTCGACATTGCTTGTCCTACCACTCCCTGTAATTAATACGTGTATATATGATAACTTGATAAGAGTCGTGTCTACTTTATATAAGTTTCTTTAGACAACTACTTTCAAACAGTTTGACAATCATGTTATTGAAACAGAGAGTATTATGTTACGACAATGACAGTCACCCAATACGACTTCAGAAACATTGAATGTCATCATCAACTTAGTGGTGGTTATTTAAAATTAATTTAATATTTATCAACAAGGTTTTATATATCTTTAGTAAAGTAATATTAGATAAACCTCTCAAGTTTTTGCATAGCTACCTTATGATTTATTTAGTTGAATAATTTAGGAAAATATATAATCCACTTACAGCGTATACGATGACAATAATCACGAATTTGTCACCGATGACCCAATCGTGAGCGTCTCTGCCCTTGTAAAGACTCAAGAGAGCACATTGGAACGCCGCAAAAACCGACATGAGACAGGTGCTCGAGTATTTGCAAGGGTACTTAATGTTTAAATTCCCTTGAAACAGCATCCATAGAGACAGCAGCGTGGTTCCAATGGTTAAGTAAAGACATCCAAGAAGCCAGTTCTTGGCTTTGTCTTGATCATTGTTGTTCTGGTGAAGAGCCGCCTCCGTGTGTGAGTGAGGGTTTGATATTTGAGGGCCTTTGTAGAATGTCAAGAACAAAGCTCCACTTATGCATATTAGAGTTCCCATCATCTTCAACATTCCTGCTTTCGTCTTTAGATTCCTTACATTCTCGGTCCTAAAAAGTTGTTACGTAAGTTTATATGATAAAGTAATTTATCAAAAACAGGAGTCATATCTTAAAAAATTGTTTCTAGCTTTACAGAATAAACGAACCTAGACCTACGTGTGAATTGTATGCAACAAAAAAAAACTCAATATAAAAAATAGATATTATAAAAAAAACTCAACAAAAAATAGTATTTACGTTAAACTCAAATGATAGATATTATATTCCATTTGATTCAACGAATCGTGTTCCGCATCATCATTTTACTAAAGTTTAAAAAAATGCGACGTTTAGCTAAAAAAAGACCTTTACCAGGAAAAGCTACAAAAAGAGGCTCTGCTGGATGTGGTTACGTCTAGTTAAGGTAACTCAATGGAAATCTAATCACGATTATTTTCAAAAGTTAACACTGGTAGCACTTTTTTAGTATTACAATTAACTAAAAAATATTTTATGATAAAAATATTTTAACGTAATAGTATAATAGATATATTGTGTCAATGTTATATACTACATATTACTAAATAACAAAGAAGGTAGATCGATGATTCCATCAGTACCTGAAAATAAGGGCCAAAGTGAAGGTGATTGCGGGCAACATGCTTACCAAAGCACACGAAACAGTTGCCGACGTGTACGACAGACCAAGCAAAAAGAAAAATTGCATCAGACTTGCCCTGCCAATTTTAAACCCAAAAATAAATTAAAATAATAATATATATGGAGCTCATAATTTTTAAATCTTACTTGAAAGAAAAATAGCTTTAACAGAAAACGAAAAAAAACGTAGTATGATGATAACATATACTGTATAAGAATAAATTAAAATGGACGACAAATATTTGAGTGGACAAACCCGAGCAGGCCGCTGATGAAATGATCTACCAATAACCTAAATGTTAGCTCCGGTCTTGTTTTCCTGTTACCAATATAATACATAGCTTTTAGAGAACACATATTGTTGTTATTTTTAATGAGATAATACATAACTTCATCAACGTAGTATAGATGATATCATCGTTTTTATTTTTAATGATATAACTGGGAGAATTTAGAAAATAGCACATATATATAACTCGTTGTTTCATCTAATAACTGAAAGCATCGAACCTTTCCAAGATATAAGCGAAGGGAGCTAGAATTAAAGCGGAAATAGCCATTCGATAAGCACCAACGACCATATGGTTCACACCAACATCAAGAGCTTTCTTCACAAGTGCATTCACTGAACCCATCGCTACGTTAGATATCACCATTACTATAACCGGAGACCACTCCTCGATTACTTTTACTCCCTGCATCTCTCTCTCTCTCTATATATATATATGTATGTGAGTTTGTGTGTGGTGTGTGTTAGAGAGAGATAAGACCCAATGTGCTTTGAGTTTGGCAACCACAAACCTTCCCATATATATATAGGGAAATGTTTATGCGTTTGTTTACACATTGGGACTTATTTTGACGTCAACCTGTAGAAATAATATAATATCTTATTTTCCTTAATTAAAAACGTTCCAAACAAAAAAAAATCTCCTTAACTAATCTAAAATCTATAAATGATTAATGTGTTGATAAAAAATTAATAAAGCATGCATTTGTAGCTATGTTCATTCACTGTCGACCACAAACCTTAGTTTGCCATGTATATTCGTTATTCGTATTCCACGCGGAATTTTGAACGTTTTAGTTATTTTTAGTAAGATATTATATTAAATTAATCATATATTCGATTCATATGGTTCTGCAATATTCTAATTAAAGGGAATTACAAAGCTACCAGGCCAATAAATTTATTTTAAATAGAGCTAAAAATATGGCATTCGTTAATTTGGCGTAAAGTTTATTCCCACAGGCCACAGATATAGCTTGATTGCAGTATAAAATTAGGATTCGTTTCTACTTTGAAGATGTACGTGATATATATGAGACAGGTGTATAAATTAGTTCATCACATTTTGTTCGTGTCATCTACTGCACATTTTTGTACATTAAACTTTCGGCATACCTTGAATATTACATAAGTTATATATGGAAAATACATAGGTCGTAACTTGCGTTTGGCTTGAATTTTGGTTATGTAAAAATTATAGACCAAAACTGTACATTCTTTCATATTTAGGTTAGACTATGTTGTTATATAATTTCGTTTCAAATTATCAGTAAATTATTTGTCATCTAAAATTCGTTTAAATATGTTTTGGTTAAGCAAACCAAAACAAATTAATAAATGAAACAAAATTTGTACACGAGTATTTATAGTTTTAACATTTTCAGTCACATAACAAAATTTGGCAAAAATATTTGACTAAATAATTAGACATACCATTTTATTATATGTCAGTATGGAAAAGTTAATATGTGTATATCAATAAAATTCTTGTTTTATCTAAAAACGGCTACTTATCTATCAGTTTTCTTAGTAACTAGTAAAAGTATATTTTATAATAGTGCTAATTTTTAAGCTTTTTTATTGTATATAGACTCAGCTAATACTTTGCCAACTATTTCGATAACTCTGCGTCCACGTAAATGATGAAGGAATTTTTTAAATTGTTTAGTTTGAATATATAAGTAATGCAAAGCTGAAGCGATTTCAATTCAATAAGTAGTACAAAGCAGAAAATGTTTTTTTCCAAATTGTATGCGTTAAATAAAAATACTTACACCGTGTACATCTATAGTTTATTGTTTTACAATTATAAACCTACAAACAATAACGATTTTGAATGTTTGGAAAGGTCAGTTTAAAGCTGGGTTTAAAGTATGACAGATCGGGATGTTGATCATGGACTTATAGTCACTTGTCCATAGACCTTTCAGGCTTTCTACCTTTCTTCTAGCTCCTTCACCTATATATGTGTTTCATTTTTGATTTAATGTTCAACATCTTTTGTTTTGTTGCTACTATGAGAATAAATATTTAAACCATTTTCAAAGATAGAGCGCACTTTGTTGATCAGGTTCAGTATCTTCCAAATATATACTAGTTGAATACATTAAAGTGGTTTCATTTATGGCAGGCCTCCTTTTTCTGTTACAGTGAGTCATGTTTTATTATCTAGTTAATAGTTAATCATTCATGTGTCGATTTCTTAAAGATCTGACGAATTTTAACTTATAATGGAATAAAATTCTTTTTCGCCTATAGTTTTTTTTTGAAATTTGTTTTCGCCTATAATTGTCATGTACATGAGCATATAATATATTCGTTTCATAAGTACTGGGTTTGCAGCTTTTGTTTTGTTCACGAATGTTAATTCTTTTCTACGTAACCTGTCTTTATACTCTTCAAAAAATCAGAGAATATAGTCGAAATATAATGTTCCAAAACAAGAATATAGTGCTATCCGAGTTCGAGTGCACAAGTTGTCGTGGAGCCCTACAGTAATAATATACATATATGTGAAGGGAATAATAAGTAAAGGAAAGGGATCCAATCGTTTTCCTCTTGGGTTGATGATGAATAGATTTCCATCATAACCATCGGCACATTTTTATAAGCTTTCGTTGGTATTGTTCCGAGTATTTTCGAATCCTTCGAAATTTTCCCTTGCAACCTAACCTGATATATATGTAGTCCTTATTTCTTCTTCTTTTTAGAGTGTCTCTTATTATTGTTGGTCTTACATAACTTTTTAAAGCTGCATTAACCAGATTTTTTTTTTGAACAACCGAAATATTTCATTAAGCAGAGTCTAAAGGTTCAAGTAGTATAATGCAGATTTAGCTAAAGCGTCTGCAGCAGAGTTTAAGTTTCTAGGAACATAAGCAAAGATAATAGAAGCAAAAGAAGAAGATAGTTTTTCGATATCCAAATTAATTTCGTAGAGTTCTACCGGATGTTGCTTCGAGATTAGTGCTTTGACAAGCACTTGGTTATCTGATTTAAGGCAGATATTGGAGAGATGGATAGACAATAGAAACAAAAGAAGAAGATAGTTTTTCGATATCCAAGTTAATTCCGTAGAGTTCCACCGGATGTTGTTTCGAGATTAGTGCTTTGACAAGCACTTGGTTATCTGATTTAAGGCAGATATTGGAGAGATGGATGGATTTAGCATGCAGCAACGCTTCCCGCACAGCTATCGCTTCCGCCATCAGTGGTGATGCGACACAGAGTTCCGTCGATGTGCCGGTCGTCGTCCCTGTCCCTTGTGGATTGTGTATAATCCAGCCACAGCCTGCAGTTCTATCTTGGGCTCTCCATGCTGCATCTGTAAACAGAGTAGAGGGCAATGTCGATGTAGCTACCTGTGTGTGGCCATTTGTGATGCTCGCTTTAACCATATATTAGTAAAAAGTCTGAAACTGAAAAAGAAAAGCAAAAAAATAAAATAATGAAAAGCAAACAATGAAGTACTAATAAATAATTTAGGAAATTTAAGGTTCAATTAGGCATGAACATTCGGTTTACAAATCGGGATCGAACCAATTATTTTTAAGTTTTAGACGTATAGTGGATCTTAGAAATTATTTTTATCTGAGTTCAAGACAGTTATTTTTAAATCTGGATTTGTTTAGGTCTATAATTAGAATAATTATGAAATACTTATAACTTTTGGAAATGTATCTGGTCTGAATCAGTTTAGTTATTTAAGATCCGCAAAACTCAAAGTACTCAAAATTCGTCATAATTCAACCAAAATCTATCATATTTAATCTAAAATTTTGTAAAATAACAAAAAAACAAATTACTAATAATTGAAACTAAACATTTTTAAACTCTAAATTTGAGTTTTAGAGTTTCATATTATTCAAAATGTTACAAAGATAAAAATGAAAATTAGACAAAAAAAATATTTCAACTAAATTATGATGCGGTCATCCAAATAGAGGTTCCTATCATCAGGCGTGGTCCGACCACCCAGTCCGGAACTAGGGTCATAAGAAAAGGATTTTCCAAAACTGTATGAGAAATTCTAGATAAAAATGGTTTCAATTGAAGATTCAAGATTAACTCGGCTCAATTAAGGTTCAAGATCAAGCCGGTCTGGTCCAATTTAAAGCCATCTCCCATAACCAAATCGGCCTAACCATTTCTGCAAGTTATCTTGGTTCATCCTCAATCCCATTGCCTTCAGTTCTGATGGTTAAATGCATGGTACAGATAAGGTAAGAAGGTAAGAATTTATTTATGATTTCTAATCGGTTTATTGTTTTTGGTTTGTGACTTGTTTTTTCTTAAATTTTAATTTCAGTAAATTTATGGGCAAACTTGTTGGCATTTTCAATTTCAATTTTAAGTCTGTCTCGATCGCGTTTGACAACACGTTTCTCCTAACGGTTATATTTTAATTGAGTCGATTAATTCTGTGGTTAAGTTGCTGTTATGATTTTGGCCCTTTCGAATGAAAGCTAATCAATGGGTTTAGTTGGTGCGCGCTTAAAGTCTAACATCCTTCTAATGGGCCTCTCAACAAATAATAACAGTTATGGGCTTACATTCGAAAGAGCCCAGATTTAAAAACCTTAGCCTTCCATAAGTCGCGTATCTTCCCGGTAAAATCTTTGCCAACGGAAAATGAATGAAATCACTCGTATTCGAATCCTTATTACAACACGAACAATGTTTCAATAGGGACTCAATATATGTAAGACTTGCGATGGAAGTCAAGAACAAGAAAGCATTGCACTTAGAGACTTAAGGAGATTGACTGACGATTACACTTCATTTGTAAAAAGTAGATGAGTCGGAGAAGTTACAATCGAAGAGGAACTTCAAGAATAGAAAAAAAAAAACAGAGCGAATGGTGTAAATAAAAAAGGTTACTTTGTCGAAGAAAATGTTTTTTGCAGCAAAAGGGGAACTGGTGGTTTTTAAGACTCGGTCCTCTCGATACCTTGTCTGACTATGATTCTGCGACCTTCATATTCCTGCAAATTGCACAAATAGAACTTTGTGTTAAGTGAAAAAAGTGTGTTTTTTTCATTCTTCAAGATGTTAACAAATCTTAACTGTTCCATTGAGCGAAAGAGCAGCATCACGTTCGTCAAGGTTCGCAAAGGAAAGAAAGGCAAAGACTCTGTTTTTCCCAGTCTTGCGGTCGTGCAACACTCTGGTGCTCACGACAGTACCAAACTGGCTAAAGTGGTCTCTCAAACCATCAGGCTGCGTGAGCCAAGGGAGGTTTCCGACATAAACCTTGTATGGGCTTTCGTACATGAGAATCTTCTTAGGTGTTGAGTTCAAGGCTGATGTGTTTTTTCTGGTTCCTGGATTCATGTCAACAGAGTACCTAACCCGCATCTCCCGACCACCTACTTCCTTCATAGGCAAACAAAAACCAAAGCAAGCTTAGCTCAGACCAAAGAAAGAAAAGAATAAAAAAAAAATTAATTGGGAGGGGGGATGTTTACATTTCCATCAAGAGAAGCAATGGCGTTTTTGGCAGAGTTGATAGAACTCATTGTGACATAACCGCTTCCACGGCTCTCTCCAGTCTCTGGATTTCGAGATACCTGCATCATCATCATTTCAATCAATACCACTCACAAAGAGACACGTGTGAGGATAAGAAGTTAGTTAGATTTTTTTTTACCTCGACGGAGATGACAGTTCCAAAAGACTGAAACATGTCGAGAAGCTGAGTAATGTCATAGCTTCTTGGGATATTACAAACGTATAGCTCGCAAGGTCTCGGTTTCTTCGTCACCACTGGCTCCGCTTCGGTTTCTTCTCCTGTCTCTCGATCAGCTTTAACTTCTTCTTCTTCTGCTTCTTGTGTCGCTTCATCCAGAACTGATAATTCTGAAGAAGAAGAAAAGACCTTGAGTTGCAGTCGTTGGCGAGAAAGAGAAGAGAGATGGAAAGAGGTGGTAGAAGCTTTGAGAGATGCTACGTAAAAGCAAGAAGAGGTTAACGTTTTGCATTTTGGGATGGCATTGGAAGATGATCGAGAAGAAGATAAGGGAATTGCGAAGCAGGAGGAGGAGGCTGCCATTATCCAACCAAGAAAAAGTAAATCATTTCTGAAGGAAACTAAAAAAATAATTAAATAAGAAATACTATAGATAGAAATTAAATGGACAACCCGGGTCGGGTCATTTAACCCGTTTCTTAAACCCTCTCTTTCGTTTAGCCGTTTTGAATGTTGGAAGAAGAACATGTTACGTTGGTGATGAAGAATCAGCTATATTGGAAACTTGAACCACGTCGAGATTGACAATTGAGTTATATGGCATTTTGTTTAACGGCCGGTTTATTACTCAATGGTTTACGGTTATTGACAACCGGTTATCAGTTGTAACTACTCTTGCCTAATGTAAAAGCAAGACTCGTGTGTTGTACACTAAGGAGGTTAGTGTCTTGCCTTGCCAGGCCCCAGGGACGTAGCCCCGCCGGTGAACTCTGGGTCATCAAATAAACTATGGATTGAGGTTTGGTCAAGACGACCGGACTTGTTCAAGTTGGGTTAACTTGCACAAGTCACGCGTGTATGACTATGGGCCTAATCGACAAAGCCCATTAGGTCAAGTTCTGATTATATCAGATGGAGGGGGTCACGACAGATGACCTAACACAAGATAGACACAAGGAAACACAGAGGAGAGGCGCAGAAGAGTGGGAGCTCGAGAGAGCTCGAGACCAGGGCTTTGGTCTGTAGAGATAGAGCTAGAGAGAAGAAAGGTTCTCTGTATACTAGCTAGGCTCTTCTCCATATACTTGTACTTCTAGGTGATTTGTAACAGAGATCAAGAGAGGTTGACAGGAACTGTAACCTCTGGATATTGTACTCCTGTGTTTGATATAATGGAAGGTTGAGAGACCGATTTCTCTCTCCGGTGAGTATAGCTCCTTCTTCACATCGAGGAAGGGAGGTGAACACCGGGTTAACAAAAGTGTCTTGTGTTCCTTCTTATCTTACTTGATTCGTGTTTTGCGTACTTGATTAGGAGACTGGTTTTGCGATACAAACTACTGTGTTTCTAGCGAGTAGACAAATCCTGAACAGGTGGAATAAGAGCTTGTGGATTCCGCAAACAAGTTTCTTGGATAATTCCCCAACAAGTGGTATCAGAGCGCCTGGTTGTTTGGCGATCAAGGTTTTGTCTAGGTCGAAGCTGGATTGATTCTGAAGAAGTTGAATCAGGGGATTGGTAGTCTCGATCGCGTCACGGGTTTCAAGTGTAACGAATCTAAGATGATGCTCAAGGATAGGCAGCATCAAAGAAAGAAGAAGATGACGTTCGTGTGTGGTATGCGATGGAAACGTCGGAAACGGAAGAAGGTCCAACTGGATCTAATGGTTTCTGGTCTGTGAAATCAGACGCAAGTAACATATGCTGCAGGGTTTGCGAGAACAGGAAGATCCAAAGACTGAAGTAAGAACAGCTGCACAGATGAGCGTGTTCAAGAAGAGCGGCACAGTTGAACGTGTCTGTGGTCTGCATGGTTAGAAATTGATTTGATGGTTGTTTGAGATGGAGGATATCTCAATGTTGGAGACTGGTCCATATGAAGTCAGAAAAAGGCTTATGGAGATGGATTCAAAGTCTGGTCATCAATCATGTTTAAATCTTCAGAATAAATGGTCTCATTCCAATGGAGTCACAAAGAAAGGTTGTGGCTGGTATTCATGTTGTGCAACGGGTAAGGAACTGAAGCTTTCAGGATCACAAGGGATGTATGTTGTCTTTGCAAAAGATGATCAAGGTTCTGGTCTGGGTCAGATTGTGCGTTGGTCAGTTTGATTGTGGAAGAGATATGCATGGTGGTTTCAGAAAGGTGTAAAGAATGGCAGTTGGTGACACTTAGTTATCTCAGGTCTAGGGGACGCCTTAGAAGTTGAAGATGGTATGTGTGTTCAGAGGCTATTCGGATTTTGATCAGTAGTTCATGGGTTCAAGTGTGAACATGAAGTTGCAGAGAAGTGTTCAACGTAATGACGCGTTGATCAGGTTTGGAACGAGACAGAGTGTTGGTACTTTGAGGCTTCAAAGTCGGTTCAGTGAAGAAGATTTGAGGTTCAGGGTTGCAGGTTCAGTCACAAAGGTGTTGAGGATCAGGTTCTGGTAGTTAAAAGGAAGCTCAGTGGGGATGATCTGGATTCAAAGATCACAATGGAGCTTGTAGCAGCACATGTTGGTTTCTTGTGGCAATGATGTGATGAAATAGATGGTGTTCTGTTTTGAGTCAGCGCAAGAATGATTTAGTCTCATTGAGTATATGAGATGTGATGTTTTTGGTAGTTAGAAACATGTTGTATCTCCACGAAGAAAGTATTAGAGCAAGGAAAAGGTGTGTAAAGGCGTACACAAGTATATGTTGGAGCAAATGGCCAATTGTGGTAACAACATGTAGTAGCCCTGGTGAGGTCGTGTGAGTGACAAGAATTAGCCATGGGAGAAGTCGATTAAAGGTTAGAGTATGCTTGGAGATTCTGGTCAAAAGCAGAGGAAAACTGCGCAAGGAGAATCCGGTAGAACAGGTTGAGCGACACTTGTTCAGGAAGCATTGTTCACTACCACAGCTAGGAGAAGCGTGTGTAAGTTTACCTTGAAAGAATCGTGTCATGGTGGTCTGAGTCAGAGGTTTCAGAGGAACAGACTCAGAGGATATAAGGGACGACAAGTTTGGAGTCATGACCAAAGTCGTCAAGGTGGAGCTCTCAGATAAAGAGGATAAGCTTTGAATCATCAAAGGATGATGTTGTAATCTTCCAAAGGGAAAAATACTTGGAGACTTGACAAGTATGAAAATCAGGCTTGGACAGGTCGTGGGCTAAGTCTGTGAGAAAGGAGGATACAAGCACCAAAGGTTTTTTGGTGGAGTTCGCACACTGGGGATAGTGTTGCAGGACTGGTTACAACTAAAGAAACTCGATGTGGGTTTGAGTTTGACATATAAGAAGTTGTAAGGGTGTATCTTGACTGGTTACTTGAAGATGCACGCACCAATAGTTTTTTGGTGGAGTTTTCGCACTGGTGATAGTGTTGCAAGATAAGTTACAGTTGAAGAAACTCGCCATGGGTTTGAGTTTGACATGAAAGAAGCTGTAGGAGAAGTATCTCAGGAAAGCATCACAGGCTTGGTTGATGTGAGATATGGTTAAAGGATACTAGTAGTGGGCTAAATCTACTGGTAAATTATTTTCTTAGACTCAGAGAATTTGAACATGGGACTTGTGTCCAAAGTACTCCCAACAAGGTGGAGTTGTGTGGCGTGACCGGTTAAGTTCAACATTGGTACGTGTATGTTCAAGGTGGAGTCTTGCTGGACAGGTAGCTGTTCGAATCAGAGGATGACTCAGGATGGAAACAAGTATGTTTCGGGTTTTCTACATGGGATTCAGTAAAGATCTATTTCTGTATCTCAGGGATATGAGGTGAATCAGAAGAGTCTACAAAGTTATCATGGTTGCAGAAAGGTAATGATTTGTTTGAGCTGTGGTTGAGCAGAAATTCTTTGTATCGAAAGTCTTCTTAGCAGGGAGTTAAGCGGCGTGATATGTTGGCAACAGCAGCGGTGCAGAGTGATGTTCATGATAAGGTGTTCATTCAGATTATTGTAAAGGAAAATCTCAGGATAGCAGTTGGTCTACTAGCTGTTGAGGTTTGTTGAGTCAAAAGGGTTTCTGATTTGAGGCAGTGGTGGTTCAGGTTCTATAAGATTTTCAGGCCAGCATCGACATCATGGTATTTTGCAGAGAGATTGGATTCAAGGTTTGTATCAAAGGTCATCTGATACAGAACACGTTTTGAATTGGAGTCACAAAGGGCTGATTAAGTCTGACATTGCTTCAAGGTTGAGGCTGGAGTGTCGATGGTAATAATCAAGCGCATGGTGGTGACTGAAGTATTAGGACTGCATGGTTTTGAAGACATGGTTGTTATTGGTAGAGCTTCTGGTTTGAGGTTCCAAGGGAAAGCAACGAAGGAGTCTTCAGATTGTATCAAGTTGGATACATGTGATGCTGGGAGGAAACCTGTTTAAGGAGTGTTGTAGTTGAGCAGGTAACGTTCAACAGGTGGATGGAGCCGGATGAGCTTTATTCAGAATATGTGAGGCTGAGAAGGTCGGTTCTCAGGAGGCTGCAAGAGATGCAGAAGGTGAGCAAGTTTTATGCTCTGGCTTCAAGAAGTTTTGAAGCGACTCTGAGGATTTTCAGGGTGGTCAAGCACTAGGGTGTTTGGCACTGTCTGGCATTTCACGAGCTGGCAACATGGTAGCTGCAGATAGAGCTGATTAATCATCAAGGTGGAGATTGTTACGTTGGTGATGAAGAATCAGCTATATTGGAAGCTTGAACCACGTCGAGATTGACAATTGAGTTATATGGCATTTTGTTTAACGGCCGGTTTATTACTCAATGGTTTACGGTTATTGACAACCGGTTATCAGTTGTAACTACTCTTGCCTAATGTAAAAGCAAGACTCGTGTGTTGTACACTAAGGAGGTTAGTGTCTTGCCTTGCCAGGCCCCAGGGACGTAGCCCCGCCGGTGAACTCTGGGTCATCAAATAAACTATGGATTGAGGTTTGGTCAAGACGACCGGACTTGTTCAAGTTGGGTTAACTTGCACAAGTCACGCGTGTATGACTATGGGCCTAATCGACAAAGCCCATTAGGTCAAGTTCTGATTATATCAGATGGAGGGGGTCACGACAGATGACCTAACACAAGATAGACACAAGGAAACACAGAGGAGAGGCGCAGAAGAGTGGGAGCTCGATTAGGAGACTGGTTTTGCGTACTTGATTAGGAGACTGGTTTTGCGATACAAACTACTGTGTTTCTAGCGAGTAGACAAATCCTGAACAGGTGGAATAAGAGCTTGTGGATTCCGCAAACAAGTTTCTTGGATAATTCCCCAACAAGTGGTATCAGAGCGCCTGGTTGTTTGGCGATCAAGGTTTTGTCTAGGTCGAAGCTGGATTGATTCTGAAGAAGTTGAATCAGGGGATTGGTAGTCTCGATCGCGTCACGGGTTTCAAGTGTAACGAATCTAAGATGATGCTCAAGGATAGGCAGCATCAAAGAAAGAAGAAGATGACGTTCGTGTGTGGTATGCGATGGAAACGTCGGAAACGGAAGAAGGTCCAACTGGATCTAATGGTTTCTGGTCTGTGAAATCAGACGCAAGTAACATATGCTGCAGGGTTTGCGAGAACAGGAAGATCCAAAGACTGAAGTAAGAACAGCTGCACAGATGAGCGTGTTCAAGAAGAGCGGCACAGTTGAACGTGTCTGTGGTCTGCATGGTTAGAAATTGATTTGATGGTTGTTTGAGATGGAGGATATCTCAATGTTGGAGACTGGTCCATATGAAGTCAGAAAAAGGCTTATGGAGATGGATTCAAAGTCTGGTCATCAATCATGTTTAAATCTTCAGAATAAATGGTCTCATTCCAATGGAGTCACAAAGAAAGGTTGTGGCTGGTATTCATGTTGTGCAACGGGTAAGGAACTGAAGCTTTCAGGATCACAAGGGATGTATGTTGTCTTTGCAAAAGATGATCAAGGTTCTGGTCTGGGTCAGATTGTGCGTTGGTCAGTTTGATTGTGGAAGAGATATGCATGGTGGTTTCAGAAAGGTGTAAAGAATGGCAGTTGGTGACACTTAGTTATCTCAGGTCTAGGGGACGCCTTAGAAGTTGAAGATGGTATGTGTGTTCAGAGGCTATTCGGATTTTGATCAGTAGTTCATGGGTTCAAGTGTGAACATGAAGTTGCAGAGAAGTGTTCAACGTAATGACGCGTTGATCAGGTTTGGAACGAGACAGAGTGTTGGTACTTTGAGGCTTCAAAGTCGGTTCAGTGAAGAAGATTTGAGGTTCAGGGTTGCAGGTTCAGTCACAAAGGTGTTGAGGATCAGGTTCTGGTAGTTAAAAGGAAGCTCAGTGGGGATGATCTGGATTCAAAGATCACAATGGAGCTTGTAGCAGCACATGTTGGTTTCTTGTGGCAATGATGTGATGAAATAGATGGTGTTCTGTTTTGAGTCAGCGCAAGAATGATTTAGTCTCATTGAGTATATGAGATGTGATGTTTTTGGTAGTTAGAAACATGTTGTATCTCCACGAAGAAAGTATTAGAGCAAGGAAAAGGTGTGTAAAGGCGTACACAAGTATATGTTGGAGCAAATGGCCAATTGTGGTAACAACATGTAGTAGCCCTGGTGAGGTCGTGTGAGTGACAAGAATTAGCCATGGGAGAAGTCGATTAAAGGTTAGAGTATGCTTGGAGATTCTGGTCAAAAGCAGAGGAAAACTGCGCAAGGAGAATCCGGTAGAACAGGTTGAGCGACACTTGTTCAGGAAGCATTGTTCACTACCACAGCTAGGAGAAGCGTGTGTAAGTTTACCTTGAAAGAATCGTGTCATGGTGGTCTGAGTCAGAGGTTTCAGAGGAACAGACTCAGAGGATATAAGGGACGACAAGTTTGGAGTCATGACCAAAGTCGTCAAGGTGGAGCTCTCAGATAAAGAGGATAAGCTTTGAATCATCAAAGGATGATGTTGTAATCTTCCAAAGGGAAAAATACTTGGAGACTTGACAAGTATGAAAATCAGGCTTGGACAGGTCGTGGGCTAAGTCTGTGAGAAAGGAGGATACAAGCACCAAAGGTTTTTTGGTGGAGTTCGCACACTGGGGATAGTGTTGCAGGACTGGTTACAACTAAAGAAACTCGATGTGGGTTTGAGTTTGACATATAAGAAGTTGTAAGGGTGTATCTTGACTGGTTACTTGAAGATGCACGCACCAATAGTTTTTTGGTGGAGTTTTCGCACTGGTGATAGTGTTGCAAGATAAGTTACAGTTGAAGAAACTCGCCATGGGTTTGAGTTTGACATGAAAGAAGCTGTAGGAGAAGTATCTCAGGAAAGCATCACAGGCTTGGTTGATGTGAGATATGGTTAAAGGATACTAGTAGTGGGCTAAATCTACTGGTAAATTATTTTCTTAGACTCAGAGAATTTGAACATGGGACTTGTGTCCAAAGTACTCCCAACAAGGTGGAGTTGTGTGGCGTGACCGGTTAAGTTCAACATTGGTACGTGTATGTTCAAGGTGGAGTCTTGCTGGACAGGTAGCTGTTCGAATCAGAGGATGACTCAGGATGGAAACAAGTATGTTTCGGGTTTTCTACATGGGATTCAGTAAAGATCTATTTCTGTATCTCAGGGATATGAGGTGAATCAGAAGAGTCTACAAAGTTATCATGGTTGCAGAAAGGTAATGATTTGTTTGAGCTGTGGTTGAGCAGAAATTCTTTGTATCGAAAGTCTTCTTAGCAGGGAGTTAAGCGGCGTGATATGTTGGCAACAGCAGCGGTGCAGAGTGATGTTCATGATAAGGTGTTCATTCAGATTATTGTAAAGGAAAATCTCAGGATAGCAGTTGGTCTACTAGCTGTTGAGGTTTGTTGAGTCAAAAGGGTTTCTGATTTGAGGCAGTGGTGGTTCAGGTTCTATAAGATTTTCAGGCCAGCATCGACATCATGGTATTTTGCAGAGAGATTGGATTCAAGGTTTGTATCAAAGGTCATCTGATACAGAACACGTTTTGAATTGGAGTCACAAAGGGCTGATTAAGTCTGACATTGCTTCAAGGTTGAGGCTGGAGTGTCGATGGTAATAATCAAGCGCATGGTGGTGACTGAAGTATTAGGACTGCATGGTTTTGAAGACATGGTTGTTATTGGTAGAGCTTCTGGTTTGAGGTTCCAAGGGAAAGCAACGAAGGAGTCTTCAGATTGTATCAAGTTGGATACATGTGATGCTGGGAGGAAACCTGTTTAAGGAGTGTTGTAGTTGAGCAGGTAACGTTCAACAGGTGGATGGAGCCGGATGAGCTTTATTCAGAATATGTGAGGCTGAGAAGGTCGGTTCTCAGGAGGCTGCAAGAGATGCAGAAGGTGAGCAAGTTTTATGCTCTGGCTTCAAGAAGTTTTGAAGCGACTCTGAGGATTTTCAGGGTGGTCAAGCACTAGGGTGTTTGGCACTGTCTGGCATTTCACGAGCTGGCAACATGGTAGCTGCAGATAGAGCTGATTAATCATCAAGGTGGAGATTGTTACGTTGGTGATGAAGAATCAGCTATATTGGAAGCTTGAACCACGTCGAGATTGACAATTGAGTTATATGGCATTTTGTTTAACGGCCGGTTTATTACTCAATGGTTTACGGTTATTGACAACCGGTTATCAGTTGTAACTACTCTTGCCTAATGTAAAAGCAAGACTCGTGTGTTGTACACTAAGGAGGTTAGTGTCTTGCCTTGCCAGGCCCCAGGGACGTAGCCCCGCCGGTGAACTCTGGGTCATCAAATAAACTATGGATTGAGGTTTGGTCAAGACGACCGGACTTGTTCAAGTTGGGTTAACTTGCACAAGTCACGCGTGTATGACTATGGGCCTAATCGACAAAGCCCATTAGGTCAAGTTCTGATTATATCAGATGGAGGGGGTCACGACAGATGACCTAACACAAGATAGACACAAGGAAACACAGAGGAGAGGCGCAGAAGAGTGGGAGCTCGAGAGAGCTCGAGACCAGGGCTTTGGTCTGTAGAGATAGAGCTAGAGAGAAGAAAGGTTCTCTGTATACTAGCTAGGCTCTTCTCCATATACTTGTACCTCTAGGTGATTTGTAACAGAGATCAAGAGAGGTTGACAGGAACTGTAACCTCTGGATATTGTACTCCTGTGTTTGATATAATGGAAGGTTGAGAGACCGATTTCTCTCTCCGGTGAGTATAGCTCCTTCTTCACATCGAGGAAGGGAGGTGAACACCGGGTTAACAAAAGTGTCTTGTGTTCCTTCTTATCTTACTTGATTCGTGTTTTGCGTACTTGATTAGGAGACTGGTTTTGCGATACAAACTACTGTGTTTCTAGCGAGTAGACAAATCCTGAACAGGTGGAATAAGAGCTTGTGGATTCCGCAAACAAGTTTCTTGGATAATTCCCCAACAGAACACAACATTTTTTTGTAAATTTAGCAATTTTTCAACAAAACGAAAAAAGAAAATTCAAAAGAGATCCAAACTGTGTCTCTGTAGCATTTTAACTTAATAACAAGTAAAAAAAAACATTAAACAGAAGCCAAAGATAGCAGAAGTCATTTGTTTCAGACTTGAGCAGTGCCTTCAGTAAACTTGGGATCCTCACATCTGTAACGTCCATCAGGTCCTATTCCAAACCCTTTGGGATCAGCAAACACGTTCTCTAGCAACTGACTTCGACCTGGCTGCGGACTCGCGTCTGCAAACTCCACCGCTTCCTCCACCAACTCGTCTATCTTCTTCTCTATCATCTTAAGCTCCCCTTCGTTCGCTAGCTTGTTCTCCATCAAGTACTTCTTCAGTGCTGTGATCGGATCTCTAGCCGCGTACTTGGCTTTCTCAGCTGCCAAAATAATAATAAAAAAAAATATAACTAACCAATCAAGAAAGCTACAATAAAAAACAATTAACTAACCAATCAAGAAAGCTTCAAGAAATTAAAAAAAAATAAACTAACCAGCATCACGGAGCTCATCAGGATCAGCCAAGGAGTGTCCTCTGAACCTGTAAGTCTCACACTCCACCAAGGTCGGACCTTCTCCTCTTCTAGCTCTCGTCACCGCCTCTTTCGCCACTTCCCTCACCTTCAACACATCCATACCGTCAACATGAACACCCGGCATCCCAAACGCAGGTCCTTTCTTCCATATCTCAGGATCAGAAGTGGATCTCAAATGAGACATCCCGATGGCCCACAAGTTATTCTCAACGACGAAGATAATAGGCAACTTATAAAGCGCAGCCATGTTGAGACACTCGTAGAACTGCCCGTTGTTACAAGTCCCGTCTCCGAAGAACGCCACAGTCACGTCTTCGCAGCTCTGTTTCAAGACTTCCCTCTTGTACTTGGAGGTGAACGCAGCACCAGTGGCGACAGGGATGCCTTCGCCGATAAAAGCGAACCCGCCGAGCATGTTGTGCTCTTTGGAGAACATGTGCATGGATCCACCTTGGCCTCTGCAGCAGCCGGTGACTTTCCCGAAGAGCTCGCTCATGACGGCGCGAGCGGAGACGCCTTTGCTGAGGGCGTGGACATGGTCACGGTACGTGCTGACGACGGAATCAGACTGAGTGAGGAGCTTGATGAAGCCGGTAGAGACGGCTTCTTGGCCGTTGTACAGGTGGACGAAACCAAACATCTTGCCTCGGTAGTACATTTGAGCACACATGTCCTCGAATGATCTACCGAGTATCATGTCTTCGTACAGCTCCAATCCTTCCTCTTTGGTTATCAACTAATTTATCAAAAGACACATTGAAATCTTACAATCTAGATCAATGATTAAAGAACTAAGCCTGTCTCAGAAACTGTAAGAGAGTAGGACAATGAGAGAGAAGATACCAGGCTGTTGGTGACTTTCTTGTCCTTGACGACTTCCTGGACGCCGACGACGGGAGATCGACGAGCGGCGTGAGCGTGATAGAGTCTGCTGCGAGAAGAAGGAATGGTGAGAGAACGGGTGGATCCGAGGAAAGAAGAAGGAGGAGGAGCCAATCGGATCGGAGGGAGTAAGAGACGGTTCTCTTGAGATCCATGGAGAGGAAGCGTGGCAGAGAAAGACGTAGCCATTTCGATATAGCAATATGAGAGATCCAAAGGAATGAGTTAAAATGAATCAAGACGGAGATAACGAGGAAGAGGATGAGTTGGAAGTGTGCAACAAGAGACAGAAGAAAGAAACACGAAGTGTTGTTTGTTCAATCCACTCACACACTTGCTCAAATAGAGCGCGTTTGATCCACTCTCCTTAAACACAATTGATGGATTGGACCTGCTATTGAAAAAGCCCAGTTGCTTCTTCACATCAAGCCTACACAACGATTCAACTTGTCAAATTACACTTATCCAGTTTCATACCATAAGCAGAAACCTTCATTAATTTCTATAAAATTTTAACAGCTATTTTCTAATTTTTCTACGATCGGTATATCCTTAACAATGATTCCAGGCCTTTTAACAAATCTTAAATCTATCTTTTGAATGGAATCAACTTAGCATAGATAGAGGAAAATGTGAAAATCAATTCTAGCAAAAAGCCAGAGACGATGGTCTTGCTCGGTAAGACTTTGAGTAGTACAAGAGGTGATATTCAGCACAAAAAAGAAAAACAACGAAGACTTTTTTAAGCCAAGACGAAACGAAGAAGTAACTAAACAAAATATGGTCTCAACTCAAAATGATTAATCAACCAAAAACTACGAACAAGAAATAACAAAGGCAAATCGCTCAAGCTTAGTCGAACAAGCCGAAACCCAAATCACCATCACTCTCTTCTGCTACTTCTTCCTGCAGCCACCCAACAAATTCACCAAAATCACGTCAATAACCAAACTATATAATATAATATATATTGTTGCTCCTTATCTTTACCTTCTTCTTCTCCTCAGCGGCAGGTGCAGCCGCGGCAGCACCACCACCGGCAGCTGGGGCAGCAGCTGAAACTGGAGCACCACCTCCGCCACCAGCACCAACGTTCATGATGAGGTCAGTAACGTTACGCTTCTCAGCCATCTTGGCGAATAGCATTGGCCAGTATGACTCAATCTCCACACCAGCAGATTTGACCAATGTAGCGATCTTGTCGGCCTAACAAACATCATAGAGAGAAAAAAAAAAGCAAGACAGCTTTTAACTAAGCTTTCAATTACGAAACAAACAGACACAACTCCTAATAATTCATCTCAATTGGACAATCTGATAAATAACAGAAAAAAAGGAACACCAACCGTGATAGCAATACCCTCGTCCTCGAGGATCATAACAGCGTAGCTGCAAGCAAGCTCTCCGACCGTCGACATTCTTTTTTCTTTCTGAAACCATGTAATAACAACAACAGCCGATCAATCACCTATTTATCAATAAATATCATACTCGAAATACACAAATTCAGACTTTAAATCAACTAGATACAAATTTCTATCTAAATATATAATATGTACATACAATCTAACAGTCAGATGTTCCAGGATTGATCAAATAGAAATGAAGAAATATCGGGAGTACCTTAGACTAGGATCGAAAATGCTTTCGCAGAGCGGCTCGAGTGATAATTCGCTAGGGTTTGAGGCAATGTTGGGAGGTGCTGCGATTATAAAGCTTGTAACCCAGGCCCCTAGGCCCATTTAAGTTTATAGACAGTTGTTAATCTTTCATTTTATTGTGGGCCTTATAGCCCTGCGTTTTTAATAGATTAGAGCCCAAAGAAAGAGAGAGATTTGACTTTGACCAGATGCGTTTGTATTGAGTAAAAAACAAATCTTATTGGTTGGGTTCTAGGGAACGACCACGGTGGTCCACCTTGTGTCTCGATACCTGGCTCCACGCACGTGACAGCACGAGCTTGGTCAAGCAAATACTTGATGCTTGGCTGTCAGTTTCAAGTAGTTAACATAATCCTTCAAATGATATGTTGGGTACATCATCATGAGTAAACAACATGTGATGACATGATATCTAACCTTGTATTCTCTCTATATACTCAAGTTTCATGCCCTCTTATCTTGTACATTAATCTTGATCCAAGAGTTATAGAATCTTTACTTAAAAACCGACAACCATCAAGTGATAATTTTACTGTATCTTATAATTAGGACTTTAGTTGATTAATAGAGAATGAAAGTCATTTGAAGTGGTTTTAGACTTCTATTTGATCGACCTAAATCAAAGTGCCTCTCTATCCCTACTCCCTACGGTACATCTACATGGATCCATAACGAATATATGCATGTTAATATCGATGCATTACAAAAAATAAAATATTAGTACTAATATAATATTATTAGTTGTTTCTGCGAGACAACATAAAATAATGAAAGAGAAAAAAAGATAAAACACAGTCATCGGTATCGTGGTTGCAGTTAAAGAGGTGGTCAGAGCTCATTTCTTACACAAGCAAAAGCAACCAAAAGATTATCTGTACTTGTTCTCTCTCTCTCTCTCCTCAGTTCTGCAAAAATCTAAAGCCAAAAAAACTCAAACCTCTTTTACCGAGAAACAAGACAAGGAACACCGAACACACGATAAGTAACTAGTAATAATGTGCTAAAGAGGGATCTTCCGACAAACAAACAAAAAAAAAGCACATGGGAAAAAAGAACGGTTCTTCGTGGCTTTCTGCCGTGAAGCGAGCTTTCCGATCTCCGTCTAAGAAGGAACGAAATGATCCTCACAGTAAAGAAATCGAAGAAGACGAAGAAAAGGTTTGTTGTTTCTCTAGATCTTGTTATTCATTTCAAGAAAGAGAAATATTTTTTTGTTCTTCTCATTTTCTGTTTTTGCTACAGAAAAAAGAGAAGAGACGGTGGTTGTTCAAAAAACCAGCGACTCAAGATTCTCCGATGAAACCTTCCGGTGCCTCTCCACCACCGCCGCAAGAATCAGACAACGCAAATTCGAAAACATTACCGGAGACAGCACCAAGTACCGCGACGCCGACACCAGTACCGAACGCCGGAAGTTCCCCTTCAGCCGTCGCCACATCAGCATCTCCGATAGCTGTACCAAATACTACGAGGCGGATCTATTCCGCAAGAGAGAATTACGCTGCTGTTGTTATCCAGACTTCTTTCAGAGGCTACCTCGTAAGCTATAAGCAATTAACTAAGAATTAATATGAATGCTTTTTTTACTTTTATTATATCTTTACCTACTGACTAATCTATTAGACAACTTTATAGTGACAAAGACATGTTATACTTATTAAAAACTCGCAGTGTTTATACAAATATAAGTAACGGTACAACGAGATTGGGATTTTGTATTTTGTGTTTATTAATATGTGGTGTTTGATTCTGTGTAAATGAAGGCAAGAAGAGCACTAAGAGCATTAAAAGGATTAGTGAAGCTACAAGCACTAGTAAGGGGTCACAATGTGAGAAAGCAAGCCAAAATGACTTTAAGGTGTATGCAAGCTCTGGTTCGAGTCCAGTCTCGTGTGCTTGACCAACGTAAACGCTTGTCTCATGATGGTAGCCGCAAATCCGCATTCAGTGACACTCACTGCGGGTTTGAATCTCGTTACCTTCAAGACATCTCAGACCGACAGTCCATGGTTAGTATTTCAACATAATCATGCAATGAAGGCTTTATTTTGGACATGTCTATATGGTTAAGTTTCCAAATAGTTTGAGTCTTGTCTTGTAATATAGTTTGAGAACCTTTATTTCTTTGTTGTATTTTTGTTATAGTCAAGAGAAGGAAGCAGCGTCCCGGAAGATTGGGATGACCGACCGCACACGATAGACGAAGTGAAAGCTATGCTGCAACGGAGACGAGACACAGCATTGAGACACGAGAAGACTAATTTGTCTCAAGCTTTCTCTCAACAGGTAACAATAACTAAAACTGACAAATTGTTACTATCATATATGTATCGAGCTTCTTGATAATACCGTTTAATTTTTTTTTTAATGTGAAGACGTGGAGAACGACTGGTAGCCAATCCGCAGGAAGAGACCACAGGGAAGAACTCGAGGAGGAAAGACCAAAATGGCTTGACCGGTGGATGGCCACTAGACCGTGGGATAAACCACCTATTAGCAGAGCTTCGGTTGATCAAAGGGTTTCGGTTAAAACCGTGGAAATCGATACTTCTCAACCTTACTCAAGAACGAGAACCGGAAGCCCGAGCCGTAGCCAGAGACCTAGTTCCCCATCAAGAAGCAGCCACCATTACCAACCACGCAGTAACTTCTCAGCCACTCCATCTCCAGCTAAGTCTAGACCGATCCATATCCGGTCAGCTAGTCCTCGGTGCCAGAGAGACCCTAGGGATGACTATGACCGAGCAGCTTATAGTTATACATCAAACACACCTAGCTTGAGATCTAACTATAGTTTTACTGCTAGAAGTGGTTGTAGCATTAGTACCACAATGGTCAATAATGCATCAATGTTGCCTAATTATATGGCCAATACAGAGTCGGCTAAGGCTAGGATTAGGTCCCAGAGCGCGCCAAGGCAGCGACCTTCCACTCCTGAGAGAGACCGGGTGGGTTTGGTCAAGAAACGGCTCTCATTTCCAGTCCCGCCGCAACCGGAGTATGATGACATTAATAGTTTGAGGAGTCCAAGCTTTAAGAGTGTGGCAGGCTCACACTTTGGTGCATTGTTGGAGCAGCAATCAAACTACTCTTCGTGTTGCACTGAGTCTAATGGTGTTGAGGTCTCACCAGCTTCTACTAGTGACTATAGGAATTGGCTTAGATGACTGTCGGTTGTGATGCCAAATCAGTGGTCACTATCTGTTGTCATCCCTCCAGGAAAAGCGTTTTTTATTTATTTTATTTTTATGCAGAATCTTGACTTTTGTTGAAGTTATGTTGTTTTTGGAAATTTACCTTTGAGAATGAACTAATCTATAACTTTTTAAAAAAATATGAAACGTTAAAGAAAACTAAATTTGTTTAGAACTTATAGGTAGGATAAAATACATCGAGGTTTAGTGGAGTTGTACAAGAATATTTGTTTGTATTTCAAAAGCTAGCATTGCCATTGCATATGTTACTTTTTAAGCAATTTTAAATAACTAAAAATCACTTTAACTAAAGAAAAACGAAACAAAAAAGTGACGTATATATTATAGATCTTTTAGCTTTTTACAGGAATAACTTTCGGATAAAAAGTTTTGAATCTTCCACTTCGGCCACCGGAAGTTACGTATTTTGATGATTTTGATGCAAAAGGGAGACTTAAATCTTTTAAGAATTAGCTAGAAAGGAAAAAGAAAAGCTGCAACTTTGCAACTTGAAGCACGAGCAGAGGACATCAACCCATGTGACATGATTCCCATCAATCACAAGTCTTATCATCTGATGTTTACATACATTCCGTATGTATCACCTGTGACGAAATTCTATTATAATATATCAATCTCTTTGTTTACTTTCGAAACGCTTATCATTTTGTTACCGAAATTGTAAACGATGTCGAAAACAAGTTGAAACAGAAATTTGGATTAACATGTCACAGGTGTTCGAACTAAGACACAATGGTAATGTTGAAGATACAAACTTCCAAAAAATAATGTTGATTAGAAAACTGAGAAACTCAAACCGGCATGTAGCTAAGCGTTTTCTGAGTAAAAACATCGGGGACTGCGATTTTAAGATTTGGTATGGTGCGGCCCATACCTTAATTAAGAGCTATTATTGGGCCTATCTAGCAAAGCAGTGGACTTTTTACTCTATTTTTTTGAGCAACAAGAGAGAAGTTTTTTTGTAAAAACGAATAATTGGAGATGCGGGGTATCGATCCCCGTACCTCTCGCAAGCTAAGCGAGCGCTCTACCATCTGAGCTACATCCCCAGTGTGCTATTTAGGATTACAAACAAATTCTTCTAAAAACAATTAATGGTGTGAAAACTGTGATTATATGCAAGACTCCAAAGATGGCACTATGCCAATGATCCTGGAGAACATTTTTTAATCTTGTAACTTGTCAGTTATATATTTTCTAGGGACATTAAACGTCTGACATTATTTTTTCGTGTTAATGTTTTTGCTTTGTTCTTGTTCTTGTTATATCTAGGCACCGAACAATTATGCAGATGATCTGACAACGACGTAGACCTAGAAGAGTTGTTGACCGGACGAACGGGTCGATCTGTAAGTACCGACCTTTGTAAGTAATTAATATAGATCAAGACTTTGCAAAACCAAGAGAATTTTGTAATTGATATATGATTTCTCTTGGAGACCTTCTCCGCTATTTTTACAAAACTAGAAGGAGAATATCAATTATCTATGTGGTCGAAATTTGACATTGTAGAATGGTTGGATCTTCAAAAATATGTAGTATAGAATAATTGAAAAGAACATATATAAAAAGGGCACCTAGTAATTGGAATTGAATCAAATATAAAATCACTTTAGTATATGTCGTGTAGATTGCGAAGATACGATGACATATATCTGTCTTTTGACAGATTTCCAATTTTCTGGTTTACCATAGTATCGAAAATCAACTAACGTATACCAAACACACATTTGTATAATTAATTAGATTATAATCTTCATTTGACAGCTTACTTACATGAAAATATTTAACATCAAGAAGTACACAACAATTACATAATAAGACCGAGCACTATACTTCACCCATCCGGTCCAACCAATCATTGCACAATCTTCACCGGATAAGCCTCAATCGAACCAGCCCACGCATTGCCCGTCAACTCCTCCGTCGAAACTGCTCGTAACGCTTTCCAAACAGCACTGTTACACTTGAAACCAGACCCAAACGCAATCTGCCAAAGTCGATCACCTGTTTTAACCCGACCCTTAGCTTCTGTATAAGCCATCTCATACCACAGCGAGCTACTCGAAGTGTTACCAAACCGGTGCAAAGTCATCCTAGAAGGTTCCATATGCCAATCTTTAAGATCAAGATTCTTCTGAATCTCGTCGAGAACCGCTCTACCGCCTGCGTGTATACAGAAATGCTCAAACGCTAGCTTGAAATCTGGAATATAGGGTTTCACTTTGAGTTTGAACATCTTCCTTTTGACTAAAGATATCAAAAACATTAACTGTTCCGACAATGGAAGGACCATTGGTCCTAACGTCGTGATGTTTGTTTTCAGAGCGTCTCCTGCGACGGACATAAGCTCCCTAGATAAAGAGACACCGATCGTTCCTCTTTCGTCTTCCTTCTGGTACACGCAATTGTAGTTCTTGTCGTCTGATCCTTTATGTGTCCGCACGACGTTAACTAGCTCGTACTTTGACTTTGACCGGTCTTGTCGGCGGTTGGAGAGGAGAATCGCTGCGCCGCCCATTCGGAAGATGCAGTTGCATAGGAGCATTGACCGGTCATTTCCGAAGTACCAATTTAGGGTTATGTTTTCCGTGCTAACCACGACAGCGTAATAATTAGGGTTTGCGTTGAGGAGACTGTTGGCAAGCTCGATTGAGATTAATCCGGCGGAACAGCCCATTCCTCCAAGGTTGTAGCTTTTGATGTCTTCTCTCATCTTGTAGTGGTTTACGATCATGGACGATAGAGACGGCGTCGGATTGAATAAGCTGCAGTTTACGATCAAGATTCCGATTTCAGCTGGTTTAATCCCGGTTTTCTCAAAAAGGGAATCTAATGCTCCGAACATAACGGATTCAGCTTCGGCACGTGCCTCCGACATGTTTAGCTTCGGGGGAGTTGAGGTTATGCCACGTGGCAGATATGTTTCGTCTCCTAAACCGGCCCGGTTCGAGATTCTCTGCTGGAACTGAACCGTGTCGTCGGTGAACGCTCCGTTTTTCTCGGTCATCTTCAAGAACGAATTAACGGACATTTTCCGCTCGTCTTCCGGTTTGTAGCAGGAGAAATCCACTAGGTAAACCGGTTTAGACCGGTTAGTCACGTAGAGGATCAGAGCGAAGCAGAGGAAAACGGAGCAGGTGAGTCTTGTCGACCCATCGAGTTGGAGCCCCCGATTAGACCAAAGCTCATAGAACGTATACAACGCTAGGCCGGTTAGCTGAACGAGCACGGTTCCGGTTAAGGGAAGAAGGACGAGTAAGAAGAGAAAGGTGGTGAAGTTGCAAGAGTTGTGAAGTCCAAGCTTCACGTACTTAAGCTTAACGGACGATAATAAATCCGGCAAATGTCTCTGGATTCGTATGACGGCCGATGAAGAATCTTGGAACGCCATCTCCGCCGTTAATCTTTCTTCATCCATTTCTATGCTGTTTGTTCTCTCCGTCATTTTTTGGGTCGAGATGTTTCAAACGGGATAGAAAAATTTGTATAACTTTGACTGCCTAGGCAACTCTGGAGAAATGTAGAAAATGAAAAAAATAAAAATGTGAAGAATCTGGATGAGTTTCGTGAAATTAGGGCGAGTGCAGGTGAAGAGATATATAGAGTTGCTATTAAGTGCAAGAAAGAGAAAAGACAATATGAGTAAATAACACGACTACTAACAGTAGGAAAGTACATGATTTAACCAAAAAAAAAAGAGAGAGAGATAGGGGATGGAATAATATTCGAAACTAATGGTGGGTGGTTCCGAGATACTATTTAGCTCAACCACCAAAATGGGACCTTGGTATTAAATTAAAGGGTTGAGTGGTTTTCCCGCTACCACCCGCAAACGCAGCTTTTGCGGTTGATAGCGGTTGACAGCGTTTCAAAACAATCATACAAACCGCTACAAATCGCTTCAAACCGCTCCGAACCTCTTAAAATCAAAAGCTGGTTCCAGCTAGCGTTTGCGGTTGCGGGCGGTTGCGGTTGGATAAAAAAATATTAAACTTTTTTTTCTTAAATATTTTAAAATTAAAAATTAAAAATTAAAAATGAAAATATTATAAATAAAAATATATACACATTTTATATATTGATTTAAATTCACAAACAATATAGTATTTTTTTATAAAAACTTTAAAGTAGCTATTCATCATAATTTTTAAAAGTTAATATACATACATATATAAAGATATACACATATATAAAAAAGAAACAAAATATTCTTTAAAAGTTTTAATATAAATCTTCATAAAAATATATTAAAATTATAACTTTCAACTACTTAAAAATTAAAAAAAATAAACTTAGTATTATTATTAATCATATTATATTAACAATTATTATATTTTATCACAATAGTATGTTTTTATATTTTATAATATTATAATATAATTATATTGATAATTTATTATTAAACCGCTGCAATGTCTCATAATCAACCAGTCACAAACATCCCGCAAACGCAACAATTTTCAAATGTTACGCCAGTCATACAAAACGCCATGTAACACTTGAAACCGTAACCACCCGCACCCGCAAACTCCCGCACCCGCAACCGCAACCGCTGCGTTTGAACCAGTCAGACCCTAAGTAGTCAGATTATTCGTCACTTCTTGTCACACGAAATGCAAATCATGAATAGTACATTTTTGAGAGTCTTTCAACTCCCAGCTGAACACACGTATAGTTAGGTCATAAATCTAGGTTTCTGTTTCACACACAAACTTGGGCATCCTAACTTTCTATTTTTTGTTTAGCCTACTTCATTTACTAGAGTATTACAACACATTAACCAAGTATGACATGTTTATTAGGTTCATCTTTCTTACTAAATAAACTGTTTTAGACAGCCATTATCAGATACATTAGCCCTGTTCTTTTGTCAACCGCGATGCGGCAGAGGCAGCGTCGAGAAAAGTAACGCTAACAGAAAACAAAATAGTTACGGAAGAAACAGAAATAGCCGCCAGTAACGATCACGAAGCTATCCACGGCATCTCTAATGGACGCCAGTATTTTCAGCGTCATCATCTGAGTGATATATATATCGCGCGTCTTAATTTAGCGATACTTGATAACTCTGTCATTTCCGTTTTACTCTTCTCAACATTATTTTTTCTCGACGCTGCCGCTGCCGCAGCGCGGTTGACAAAAGAACAGGGCTATTGTTTATCCAAGATTGAGTGAGAGAGAGAGAGAGTTTGAAAACTAACAATTAAATTTTACAGGTTGGTAAAATATTTTGTAGTAACTTGTAAATTTTGAAGGAAATGTGTTTGAGAAACGTTTCTCTCGATTCATGAGAATCGTTCCCTTTTCCAATTGCAACTACAAGTGTAGACGAAAGCGTGTCCCCAAATATTCAAATTTGCTATTTTAATGTAATTGTGTATTCTCGCTTGAATGCAAACTCCTCTGGATGGACCATGATAAATTAACAACAGCACATTTTGTTTTTTTTTTCCATTATATACCCATCCAAATTCAATGTTTCAATAGTGTTGTCAAGATCATTTAAATTTAGGCTGTCTCCACTAAGACGTTTAATGAATAACTAGATTTTAAAGTTTATTCTAAAATGAAAATTATTTATTAGTTATAAGATTAAGTGTTTTAATATTTTATTATCTAATACTATAATTATAGTTTTTATTGTTTATGTTTTAAAAATATTTATTGATGTTGAAAATGATTTAAATGTTACAAATTTATCCTCATATATATTTTTAATTTTTTCATAATGCTAAAAGCATTAAAAACTAAATTGAGCTAACTATTCTTTTGTTAAAAGATATTCATATAGTTCTCCTCTTTATTTTAATATTTATATTTATATTTAAATAACAACCAAAATATGTTTTCTCTTTAAAAACAGAATTGTTATGTTTTAAACAAAAAAAAACTATCTAATATTTTGACCCAAATACACTAAAGAAAAAGTACAAATCTCGAAAGAAAAGGTAAAATATTAAATTTTTATAGAAGTTAATATATCTATCATTTAATCCAAAGGTCTAATACTTTTATAGATCAAGGTGATTGTTACATTGACTTAAATCGTTTTACAAAAATCTTAAACATCAGTTAGGTCTTTGTTACAAAAACTATCAACGGGTCCAAAATAGCTTGTTTGGGTTCTGTTTTTTTTGTAGGTTTCCATATTTTGGTGTCATATTAATTGATGACATATTCCTTCTATACGAAAGAGGAGGAAATATTTTGATAAATCTTTCTTTTTCCTAAACTGTAAAATCATTGTATTTATTTTGGCCAATTTTTTTGTTAAAGTTCAAATAAAAAACAATGACATTTCATTGTAAATAAATTAAAAAAATAGAAATTCTGCTTTAATAGAGATTCTGCTTTAGTATAGATATTCCACAAATTATTTATATTAACGATAATATTTTGTCCGCCAATGTAAATTTTGATATTGGAATTAAAATGCTGAAATAGTATGAACTTAAAATGGATGTTAATGTTAACAATACTAAAGTGACTAGAAATCTAACAATATTTGTCGATCAGCATTGTGGAACTGTATTTATAGTTTTCGAATATTTTTATCAAATAAAACTATATATTTGATTTTGCCAAAGTATCAGAAATGGACACTAAAGGGCAGAGATAGAGGTTTAGGCCAACGAGAACTGCGGACCACATGAAACACACCAGACAGAGGGTTAGGCCTTAAATTAATATTGTTTAAAGACAACTAACACAATTATAATTTTAAAAACAAAATAAGATATTGGCTATAAATTTATGTTTCAGATATAGAATATGTTTTAGTTGATAATAAATTATTTTTAAAATTGTTTAAATTAACACATTATACAGCAAATTTATCTGAATAGTCAGAAAACTAGTTATACTCTGAAACATTTTTTTTTAAATAATATTCCATCCGTTTCATAATACATGAAGTCTTAACTCTTTGTATACATATTAAGAATTTTACCACTTAAAAGTATTGAAAATATAATTTAAAATAATTTATCTAATTATAAATAAAATAGTATAAACATTTTTAGCTACACAGCTTTTGATAAAATTAAAGTTATCTATAATGTTAAAACATCATCTATTGTGAAACAAGAATAGTCATCTAAAACATCATCTACATTGAAACAGAGGGAATAGTTAAATATGTTTTTCAGGTATATAAATAATTTTTATAATAAAATAAAATAGTTGTTTAAATTATATTAGTATTACTGATATCTTAATTTATAACTTTTATAAATTAAATAAAATACTTTCAGATATTTAATTTAACTTTTTAAACACAACTGGGCCAATTATAATTTTTTTAAAAATTAAATAATTGGATATAAATCTCAGTTATAGCATATTAAATTTCTCTTATACAAACCACAGTTAAACCGAACTGCAATATCCAATCCGCTTATTCCGTACTACTCAATCCATTGTTACCATTCACATATCTTTTAAACCATTTTTAGACGAAGCGTAATTGTCCTGCAGTATAATTTTCGAATACAAACCGCAATTAAACCACTTCGCATTAACCAATCTGTTTGTCACGCGCCACTCAATTTGTTGTTACCATTCGGAATCTAGTCTTTTGGATAAGTAGTTTTAAAGCTGAAATAATTTATAGGAGCTAATTACGTTGCATTATGGGTGTTAACAAACTTAACTTATGAATTCTTTTAGCCAATATTGATAACTTTGAATATTTTATTATTTAACATTGTTTAATATTTGTCAAAAACATTGTTTAATATGTATTTTGAAATTATTTCAATTTACAACATTTTACAAGTGTATCAAGTACAAACCTATTTATGTTACCTTAACTAGCTAGTCTTATTAAAAGAACCGAAAACATAGATTAAACTACTTAATTCGTAGTTTGTACAAAAAAACTATGCAATTCGTAGATTAAACAGATTATCAAGTTATATAGATTATTAATTGAGAAATATTTATATTTGTGGAACGAAATGAGTAAATAAAGGTATTTCGTAATAGAAAACAAGTTTATGTATGGGTGAGCGTTCGAAAACTCGTTTGGGTTTGGGTCGGTATTTCAGATTTTTAGGTATTTCGGTATAAGGGTATAGAACCTGTTCGGATATTTCTTGATTTCGGATCAGATTCATTATTTTTAGTCCGATTCGGTTATTTCGGCCGGGTTCGGATATTTAGATTTTGAAGAAAGGAAAATTCATTGTTTAAGTTTCTTGTATATAGGAATTTAACTTTCGAACAACTGATCTTTTTATTTTTAATAGATTTAATGATTTGAAGTTAACATTCCAAAAATAAATAAACATTAATTTGGCTATTGGTTTTAGAAGTTGGATATAACTTTTGTTAATATATGAAATAAAAAACTTGACATACATTTTAAGTGAGTATCAAATTATTTTCTCAGTAATTATATGTGTATTATATGATCTTAAAATATGTGTGATATCAATATAAATATTTTAAATAAAATAGAAAATGTAAACTAGATATATAAGAATAAATATACATATGTTCGGTTATCTTCATATATCTATTTGGATTCGAATATTAGCCATTTGATATCCAATCTCTCATAAATCAATAAATTCCAGTATTTTTGCTATTTCGTACACAAAGCTACTCAATTGTAATATCAAAGTACTTTAATGAGTAGATTAAATGAAACAATGATGATAATAAATGGACTAGTGCCCATGTGTAGAACTTAGAAGAACAGTTAATATTGGTCGGCCTAATACCAACTAACTAGAAACCAGTTCGCCATCAATGTATAAATAAATACAAAATTTATATATTATCTTCCTACATACAAAGCGAAAAATTGGACTAGCAATTAGATGGTTGCAACATTAATAAACGGTATCGAATACATAGAACAAGTGGAACAGGCTTGTTAGTGTTGACTCGTAAAAATATTCATGTTACTAATTCATAGATTATTATAATTTTGATATTGGTGTATCTTGTTTTTGTTTAGCATTTGTTTATAAACTATGAAATTGTATTTTTCTTTTATTGTACTTTCATTCATTTTACTTGTTAGAGTAAGTAGAATTATAGCTGTAAACTGGGCGAGTCCACGTCCATTAGCCCGTATTCATTTGTCCATTTATTGTTTGTGGACAAAGAGTGACCATGTCCATTAGAACCATGTCCATTAAGAACCATATCCATTAAAACCCATATTTTTATGGGCTGCCATAGAGTTCATAATAGACCATATAAAAAAAATTTAGATTTTAATTTACAAGCCTATAATTTATAAGCCTATAATTATATATACAAGTTCATAAAATTAAAATTAATCCATAAATACAACAATTTTGGTTTTGGCAAGAAAACTTGATTTTGCGGTTTTAACGGAAAAAAACGATTTTACTATTTTGGCGGGAAAACCTGATTTTCTGGTTATGGCGGGAAATCCCGATTTTGCGGTTTTGGTAAGAAAACTCGATTTTGCAGTTTTGACGGGAAAATCGATTTTGCGGTTTTGGCCGGAAAACCCGATTTTATGGTTTTGACGGGAAAACCTGATTTTACGGTTTTGGCGGGAAAACCCGATTTTACGGTTTTGGCGGGAAAACCCGATTTTACGGTTTTGGCGGGATAACCCGATTTTACGGTTTTGGCGGGAAAACCCGATTTTCCGGTTTTGGCGGGAAAACCCGATTTCTTAGTTTTGGCAAGAAAACCCGATTTCTTAGTTTTGGCAAGAAAACTTGATTTTACGGTTTTGGCGATTTTACGGTTTTAGCGGAAAACTCGATTTTCCGATTTTGGCGGGAAAATTAGATTTCCCGGTTTTGGCGGAAAAATCCGATTTCTCTGTTTTGGCGGGAAAACTCGATTTCTCGGTTTCGGCGGGAAAACTCGATTTTACGGTTTTAGCGGAAAACTCAATTTTTCGATTTTGGCAGGAAAACTCGATTTTTGCCGGTTTTGGCGAAAAAATTCGATTTCGCGGTTTTGGCGGGAAAATCCAATTTCTCAATTTTCGCGGAAAATCCCGATTTTACAGTTTGTGCGATTTTACGATTTTGACAGAGAAAATTCAATTTCCCGATTTTGGCAAAAAAATCCGATTTCTCGGTTTTGGTAGAAAAACACAAATCTTTTTAAACCCTAGATTTTTTTTGTCCATTGGACAACCCATGTCCATGAAACCCAAAACCCGTAAAGACCATTTTTTAAATGGTCATCCATATTTTGTCCATTAATAACCCATGGGAAAAATGGGTGTGTCCATATTAAGTCCATTTAAATATGGACGTGGACGACCCGCCCATTTGACACCTATAAGTAGAATTGTGTATGTATTATTAATTTATACTATAAATATTGTGATTAGAAGTATATTTTAAAGTTATAATTTTATAGAGTTTTATCCAAGCAAATACAATATTTAGACAGTAACAATAAAATTTAAGAAAAAATAAACAAAAAAACATTCAAAAATATTTACAGATTTTTGGCAAATTTTTTTAGTAAACCCAATTTGTGATATTGAATTGGTTTAGTACAGTTATGAAAAGGTACGTTGGAATGTATCTATTGACTGATTTTGCTCTGTTTTGGATTGAAAACAAAACATCGATATCTGGAAGATCAAAACTTATTTGTCCAATTGAGAACAAAGAGATTTATTTCAATCGAAAACACAACAAAAGAACCAACCAATTTAGAGAGAAAGAGAAGATCAGTTTTATTTTACACATAAAACAAAAAAAACATTAGTCACCGGAGAGAATTCCGGTGAACCGGAAATCACCCTCTCTCTAAAAGATACGTCAGAGATAAGAGAAAGAAGTACAATATATTCAGCTTGATAATTCATTTGGAAACAGACGCTGAAAACTTAAGATTTTCTAATTTTCATAGGTTATTGAATACATTAAACAACAGTATTTTAATGTCAATGATATTTGTTGGTAAATATTATGAAAAATTTAGGGGTAAGCATTATTTGTACTTCCCTTCTAACAGTTTAGATTTATTGGGTTTTGACAAATTGAGTTGACTCAAAGGAAGCCACACCGAGTTTTGAGGAACCATTAAGTTTGACAATGTTTTAGTTATCTACCATCTTTGAAGGTTCATTTAAAAGTTTCAACTTGTTCAATGCTCTTTCTTTCTTTCTTCATTTAGTTTAATTTGCTTTTAAATAGAAAAATTGCTAATGAACTTATTAAACTTTATGTTCTTGAGCTGCTCCGTCAGTATTCCAGACTACATCCTTTAATCCAGATGAGAAGGTTTTGTAGAACTGCAAAACAGATTAATTTACAAACCCAATTAGAAAACCAAACCAGTTAAAGATGCGAACCGGTCCATGGACCGAATACACACCTTGTGAAACTCGAGGGTATCACCGCCGGTTTTCCTAAGCTCTACCACATGCAATGATGGTGCCACTTCAAACACCTGTTACACCAAATAACCAAATAAACCCATGCATAACCAAACTCAACCAGAGTGTTCATCTCTGTTTTTTGTTAAAAGTCATACCTCTGTAGCAACTGAGAGCTGGCCTTTACGACCACTTTTGTCTCCTTTCATTTTTATCTGCGAATTTATTTAACAATCTTTAACGAAGCCATAAAGACATACATTGACTAACACAAACAAAACCAAGAATATAAACACAGACCTTGTACTTGTCTTTACGGACATTGAAACCTAATGGCTTTGCGGTTTCTTCCATCTTGGACATTATTTCGCTCGCAGGTCTGTTTGAAGTAAACCGGGTCTCTTTTTTCACAAGTTGCTGCAAATTACACAACCAAGTCAATTAGACAAACCTGTACATGATTTTAGACTTATCATTAACAAATAGTAAGTAGGAAAAAGGGTTCATACGGCTTGCTTCTCGAACAAGTTCTCAAGACTGAACTCGCTTGAGCTAGAGATAAGTTCAAAAGCGTTCATAGATTCAGGTTTCTCCTTCTTCTCTGTTACAAGACATTCCTATAGTAGCAGAGCAGGAAAGAGTAATTATTAATTGGTAAAATATATTGGTTGACCTTAACCGAGATAATGGTATATACCGATACATAATTAACTAATGGAATCAGGTTGAGAATTGAAAAATGGCGGTTTTGTACCTTAGAGTTGCTGAAAGCAGCATCAACATCATCAATGGTTATGTCTTCATCATCTTGCTCAAAAGATGGCGGCTTGTACCCTTGCTTGAACCATTCATCTTCCAGTAACTCTGCGATACTTATTCTCTGCAAATTAAAGAAAAATAGTGTTTGTTAAGATC